>NC_080048.1:11100430-11217162 GCF_026212465.1 Amaranthus tricolor
TGTTGAGTTGAAAATGGTGGAGAAAAAAATAAAGATTGAGTTCATCTAAAAAATCATATTCTCTAGGAGAGGATTATGAGGACAGAGAAAAAGGAAAGGAGGCTTCGTCAAAAAGGACATGACGAGAGAGATCAATCTTATGAGAGGAGAGATCATAGCACTTATAACCACGATGCGAGATGGATACCCCAAAAAGACACATGGAGATGAGCGAGGTTGTAATTTATGAATTTTTGTGGAAAAGATCAGAGGAAAATATAAACACCCAAAAACCCGAAGATGCGTACAGGTGGGAGATTTATGGTAAAGCAAGTGAGAAGGAGTTAAATGACCAAGTAATTTGAAGGGGAGAATGTGAGATAAGTAGCAGTATTCAAGGCATGAGGCCAAAAATAAGAGGGAAGGGATGCATGACACAATAATGTACGAATGATATACTTATTGTGTCAATTTTTCTTTCGGATTTTCTATTTTGGGATGAAGTTTGGGGGCAAGAGAAACGAAGAGAGATACCCCGAGTAGCACAAAAATGGTGAAAATTTTTATTATCAAATTCACCCCATGATCACATTGAAAAGATTTGATATTAAGCTTAAATTGAGTATTGACAAAGGTGTTAAATTGCACAAAAATGTCAAACACTTGAGATTTGCGAAATAACGGAAAAGTCCATAAAAAATTTGTATAATGATCAAGAAAGAGGACATAGTATTTGCATCCCGAAGGGCTTGAAACGGGAGAAGACCATACATCACTATGAATAATATCAAAGGTTTAGTACTCACAAATTGAGAATTAACAAAAGGTAATCTAACATGTTTACCCTAAGGATAAGAATGACACATAAAAGATGGAGTTTTATGACATTGGGGAGCAAGGAAGAAAGTAAAAAGGGTTGAAGAGAGGAAAAAGAACCTAAGCTCTTGATATTATGATAGAATTGGTAGAATGATTGGTTGTCATTTCATTTCAAAATGAGAAAATAAATACAAGAGTAATCTTGGAGAGTAAGGAATCTAGCTACAAGGGTAATCTTGAAGAGTAAGAAAACTGATTAATTACAAAATAATTACCAAAATATAAAGATTTACTAAATATGCACAATATTCTATTATATTAAATTTATAGTATATCTTAAGGGCACCGTGCACGTGATTAGAGAACTCAAAAATGTTATGATTGGTGGAGATCTAGATTATGAATATGATTTTGTGCTTCGACATAAAAAGTTTGATGGATCATTATTTATCACACAAAAATGCTCCAAGTTGTATAATCATCATGCTGGTTTCATAACTTTAGAGCTGGACAAGAGGTTTTTAATTGGTAACTTTATAAAGCCGACTATTATGATATTTGACTAACTACATGTTTATCATATATTCACTATATTTCGTTGGTAAAATTTATGATAAGGCTTTTTAAGAAAAAATATAAAAAGGTAACTTATACTTTTAAAGGAGGATGCGGTCAAAGAGTCTATTGACCAGAAAAAAAACTCCCAAATAGAGTTTCTTGCTACGAAAAATGAATAAGTGAAGTTGATCCTACAAGCCTGTGTAACACAAATTGGACTGTTATCATAAAAACTACTCATAAATAAGTAAGTAAATAAAAATTGATAAATAAATAAATAAATAAGTTAGAGATTTTCTATTAAAATTTATTTGCAGTTAAATATTTATTCATATTGACTAAAAATAAATAAATAAATAAGTTCCAAAAAATCTAAATACAAACTTTCACAAATCAAATTACTCATTAGCTATTCACAAAAATTATAGCTTAGATGTTATTATTATGTCATTGAGTTGCAAATCAATAGTCATCCCACCTCTTCCTTTGTCCTTTAACTTTTTTTTTTTTAGAAACTCTGCCCTTAATTTAAAATTTTTTTTAAAAAAAGTGTAATTTTAATCAAACATATCTTACATTTCTAAAATTTTTGGTTAGATATCATAGTAGATATCATAGTATTAGTTTTTAACTTAATGACGGCAATAATTAGCTCATTTTTAATGTCCATTTATTTATTTGATATAAATGATGATTTACTAATAGTGAATTTAGTGATATTTACAGATTCTTTAGTACCATGATAAAAAATTATACAAATAAAGTTTTTTAAGATACAATTATATTTCTCATAAATGTTACTATAGATTTTAGTAGAAATTACATATATCACTAAAGACCAAATAAAGTGTTACAAAATCACTTTATAGTGAAACTTAAAACAAAAATAAACTAAAAATATTACACTAAAAATATAAATCAGGATGTAACTAAATTCTATGTGGGGAAAAATTAATTTGGTTGTATTGATTTTTTTTATTATCATGTTTTATAGTAGCTTCTTAGGAAAGAAGTATACGCAGTGGACCCAAGATGAATAAGAGGTATCTAATTATTTTTACTGCTTCTGTTTTCTTTTTTAAAAAAAAAATATTTTGTAGTTAAAAAGTATTTCGGCACATGGTTAAGAGACAGCATCGAATGAGCTTTGGAGAAGTTTGCTTCAAGTGAAGGCTTTGGCTACTTCCTTGATAATCACTACTTTTCCCCATCCTCTTAAAGCATCAAGTGGATTCTATCACTCTTCATATTTCTTTTTCTGCTCTTATTCTTCTGTTGAACTGTCAACTTGTTTTGTTATCACTTAACACACAAGTTTCTATTGCCTATCAACTATATATATCATCTACACATATTCTTGAAAGTATATTATGTAAAATAATAAGCAAATTCAACTAAATTAGCGTTCACATAATAAAGAATTCTCATCCTATTAATGATATTTATGGTGCAAAAATGCAATCGTGGATCGCGAAAATGAAAAAAATTTAATCATTATAAAACATTTCGCTATTGTTACGCACGATTATGAGTTTTTTAATTTGCTTTTTGTTAGATTGTGTATAGCAGTTACATGTATTACAGTTATTAGTATAGGCAAGTATCATAGCAATTACCAGAAGTAAGTATTATAGCAGTTACTTCAAGCAGTTTCTTTGAACCCTTGTATAAATGAACACCATTACAATTGAATGAATAACACAGAAATTCAGAAAATAAACTCTCAAAATTGGTATTAAATCAGAAATCATGGTATCAGAGCGACTAACTTACCTTAAAATCCAAAATGGAAGAAGAACCAAGAACTGTCATAACACCAGACCAACCGATCACGATGGGGCAATTGTTGCAACTGATCAACCAGTTAAACACCAACAAATTACCCACCGAAAACACCAACACCCTCTCAATATCAGAGAAGCTAACAAACCAGAATTACACAAAATGGTCAAGGCTGATGCACTTAGCCATTAGTGGACGAGGTCGTCTCAATCACATCATCGACGACCCACCATCCAAAAACGACCCAGCGTACAACCAATGGACCAGAAGTGACTCGATGGTTATCTCATGGATTTTGGAGAATATTGACTCAAACCTGGTGAATCAGTATCTCGATTTCCCAACAGCCAAAGTATTATGGCAAGGGATTGAGACGCTATACAGTAGTGGGAGAGACGGCCTGCAAATATTCGACCTAACAGTCAAAACCAACAAAACTCAACAAGGCACAAACACAATCGAGACCTACTACAGTAAACTACTTATGCTTTGGAAGGAAATAGATAGGAGACAACCGAACCCCATGAAGGATCCAGGTGACATCATCATCATCTACAATCAATTAACTCAACAAAATCGTTTATACCAGTTTTTAGCCGGAATCAATGAGTCATTTGACAAAGACAGAAGAGATCTTTTTCTCTTAGACCTACTCCCAACAGTGGAGGAGGCCTATGCTAGCATAAGGAGGGAGGTAATGAGACGTGGAATCATGAAAACGGAGCCCTCATCAGATCTAGAATCACCGGGCTCCGATGGAGTTTTTACGGCCAAAGGAAGGACTTACCGGCGGGAAGATGATAAGTCTCACCTCAAATGTACCTACTGTGGAGGTACAAGGCACACGAGAAACGAGTACTTCAAACTCGTTGGCTACCCTGAGTGGTGGCCGGATACAAAGAAAAAAGGGGAAAAGAAACCGACCCATTTTTCCGATCACAACCGGGCCGGTAGGGCAGCAGTGGGATGGAGCAATGATGACCCCCCATCAATGGAGGAAAAAGAAAAACAAGGGGCGGCCATGACCAGTACAGATATCGAAGGAGGAGGAAGAGACCTCCTTTCAATCAGAAACGACGCACAAACAGAACAAGAAGAGGAAAGATTAGGGTTAAGGGGAGGGGGACGTGAAAATGAGGCTTCTCAGCCCTTTATAAAGGGAAGAGGACCACGTGTTTTTTTTCGTCACAACCCAAATCCCACAATCTTTCTTCCTCTTTTAATATGTCATCCTTTTGTGAAAAAGGGTGGATTTTTGATTGTGGGGCCACAGATACAATGTCATTTGACCCGAATGATTTTTTGACTCATGACAAACCTAAGAAAGACATCATTAAAACCGCAAATGGGGAAGGGATTAAAGTGAGCAGAGCCGAAACTATTTCTTTCACAAAAAACCTCACTTTAAAAAATTGTTTATTTGTACCTGACTTGTCACATAAATTATTGTCAGTAAGTCAACTTACGAGAGATCTTGATTGTACGGTCCTCATGAAACCTGGTTGTTGTATTGTGCAGGATGCTCAGATAGGAAAAATTATTGGGCGTGGTATTGAGAGAGATGGATTGTATTACTTGGACGAGGAGACTCAAAAAGGTAAAGCGGCACTTGTTCGCGGGCCAAAGGAAAGGCAACTATGGCATCGACGTTTGGGACATCCTTCTGTAGGGTACCTAGAAAAACTTTTTCCTAATTTTGTAGGGTTAAAACCTGAGTTTAAGTGTGAAACATGTATTCTTGCAAAGAGTCACAAACACTCGTATTCTAATAGCTTGAATAAAGTTGATGTGCCCTTTATGCTTGTTCATTCTGATGTGTGGGGCCCTGCTCCAGTTGTAGGACTACATGGTTTTTCGTATTTTGTTACATTTATTGATGATTGTACCCGCATGAGTTGGATTTATTTTCTTAGACAGAAATCTGAAGTCTTTCGTGTGTTTGTTGAGTTCTATAATATGATTTGTACCCAATTTCAAACCCAACCCCGCATGCTCCGAACTGACAATGGTAGAGAATATATCAATTCTAACATGGACCTCTTCTTTAAACAAAAAGGCCTCATACATCAAACATCTTGTCCTAACACACCCCAACAAAACGGAGTGGCAGAATGGAAAAATCGCACACTACTTGAGATGACCCGTGCTATTATGCTTGACTCTCGTGTTACCACTCATCTTTGGCCGGAAGCCGTCGCTACTGCCAATTACCTTACCAATAGACTTCCCACAAAGAGTCTCCAATACCACACACCCCTAGCCACCCTCCAAACCCATTTCCCTATACCCTCTACGCATATTCTACCTCCTCGCATATTTGGGTGCACGTTTTTCGTTCATTGTCCAACAAGGGTACGAAACAAATTTGAACCAAGAGCAGTGAAATGTGTTCTTATTAGATATGGTCGCAATCAAAAGGGTTATCGGTGCTATGATGCCTCGACTAGATAAGTCTACACCACGATGGATTGCGAGTTCATCGAGAATGAGTACTACTATTCCCATCTTCGCCGTCAGGGGGAGAAGTATCATGACGACGACGATCTCAGTTGGCTAGTTAGTCCGTGGTTGCCCAACCTTGACCCAAAAGATCAAGTTGACAATGCTACAGAGTCACCTCACCAAGATGTTTTGTCCACTCCTCTACCACTACCAATCCTGTCTGACCATCAAGTAAGTCATACAGCTCTTGATAAAGTTTTTTCAGCAAGCACTAACAGTGATAATGTGATAGTTGATACTTTAACCGAGGAAATTGACGCAGGCAACACTAATAGTGATAATGTGTTTGTTGATACTCTGACTGAGGAAGTTGCCACAGATACAGTTGAAACAAGGGGTCATGATGCATCATATATGTTACCTCCTCGCTCCACTCGAGGGGTTCCTCCAAGAAGATATGATCCTGAGTATGAAGCACAACGTTCGAGATATCCTATTGAGAAGCCTTCCGGATCAGGATTTTTGTCACAGAGTGCCTTAGCATTTAAGCTGACTTTAGATACAACCAAGAGCCTAACCACAGTCGAAGAAGCCCTAATGTCTGCACATTGGAGAAAGGCGATGGAGGAAGAGATTAACGCTCTTAATAAGAATGGAACATGGGAAAAATGCATATTACCGAATAAAAAGAAAGTCGTCAGATGTAGATGGGTATTCATGATCAAGTACAAATCAGATGGAACGATTGAAAGGTACAAAGCTCGACTGGTGGCGAAAGGGTACACGCAGACGTATGGAATTGATTACTCAGAAACCTTTTCTCCAGTTGCTAAGCTTGATACAATTCGAGTTCTGTTCAGCATTGCAGCAAACTTAGACTGGCCCCTTCATCAATTTGATGTGAAAAATGCATTTTTGCATGGAGAGCTACAGGAGGAAGTGTACATGGAAGCCCCACCAGGGTTTACATCAGGGTTCTCAGAGAATGAGGGGTGCAGATTAAGGAAGGCTTTGTATGGGTTGAAACAATTCCCTAGAGCATGGTTTGGAAGAATTACCTCTGCAATGAAGAAATTTGGTTACAAGCAAAGCAATTCAGATCACACCTTGTTTCTTAAACGAAGAGGAGGCAGAACAACATGCCTGATAAATTATGTCCATGACATGATCATTACCGGGGATGATAGAGACGAAATTGCAAATCTGAAGGGAAAACTGTAACAACCCGACTTACCGTTGACTGGGTAAACAGGGTCATCACTGGGTTCGTTTCCCAAGAAATTGAAATCTCACTTCCAAAACTCAAGGAAAGGGGTCACAAGCTCTTCAACGTGACTAACTCAGCTAAATCCCAAAACCAACATCTAACTATTACACAAGATAATCATACAATTCTCTACAAGTCCGATATAACCAGCACAACCAAAACAAATTTACATTTATCCAAAATTCCTAATACAAATCTATAATTCCTAAGTACTCAGCTCAATTAACATCCTTGGAAACTCTATTCACCTCCGCTAATACATTATTCCCGACTGGTTCCGATCTGTAGACAAGCTAAAAGATGGAAACAACAAGGAATCAGATTAAACTAAATGAGAAGTAACAATCCAAAAAAAAACACAGTAAATCATATCATAGGTTTAAAAGCAACATCAATTCCCTAGATCTATGTGCGCACAGGGAGTCTAGTTGAGAGGAACATCCATAGCTCTAAGGCTATGTCACTCTCGGGTGAAGCTAGTCAATATCTTAATGACAATTCGCTTCAAACAGGGAGCAGGGAACAATGTTCCTCAACTCCGTCAATGACCAGCTCGCAAGCCTGATCCATTGACCATGTCATAATATCAGCATAAGCATTCACAACAACATTTCTCTCAACAATTTCCAATTCAAAAGAGCTTTAGTAAAAAGTTTATTTTCAAGAAAGTAGTCTGATCAGACCCTTTAAGGGACTGCTACTACTCACCAGCAAGACGCTTCAAAGAGCCGTGATCGATTTGCAGCTATCAACTAGAAAGGTTACTCGATGACGTTGCCTCCTGAAGCATAACAAAACATAACATCACAACAAATCGTTCGATACTACAAACTAGGATCATATAACTTATTGTATCTCCTCCTAAGACCGTATCTTAGTTATGGATTATATTCTAACATTTCTAATCATACAAGGATTGTGCACTCCAAGCTTAAACACTCTATATGTTCTCAAAATATTATAAACGCCCTCTAACTTGTTTACATATTTTGTAAAGATTACTCACCTTCAACATTCTTTATAATTTTAATTAAACTTAACATGTACATTCAAAACCAACCCTCAAAAATCCTTAAAGAATCCGATAATCCCTTCAAGAATATCAAACTATTCAACCACACAACCAATATTTATCCCACCATTAATGATTTCCACAAGAAGCTCCTAATTCAATCATGAATATCAAAATACTTGATATTTCACCAATATACCACATGAATTAGAACACTAAGAGAACCCAAATGAATCCAACCTCAACACTTGAATTAATTACCCAATTTATTTCATAGCTTCTAGTTCCACTTTATAAATCCCGTATTAGTACCCTTTCAGGACATATTATTACTAAAATAGACATAACTCACTCATACGGAAACCAAATGAGACGATTTAAGTGGCTACGCGACCATTACTCAGAGCTCTACTATTCTTATTAAGACACTAAAACCTAGAAACAATTAGAACGATCTCAAAATAGCCAAAACAGAAGGTTCGTTATGGATTTTCAAGACAGCCTGCTAGTATTTCACTATTTTGAACATAAGTCTCTCATATAAACTCATTTTGGAGCGATTCAAGTGCCCACGTGATCGCAACTCGAGTCTCTACAAATCTCTTGAAGACACCAAAACCCCAAAACGACTCTAACTATTTCAAAAACAGCAACACAAATTCGGACAGAACAAAACGGAACCTCATTGTCGATCTTTATGACAGTCTACTAGTATTTTGGACATAACTTCCTCATACGAACTCATCTCGGGGTGATTCAAGTGCCCACACAACCGGGACTCAAAATTCTACAAATCTCAAGAAGACATAAGAACCCAAAAACAATTAAAACCATCCCCAAAATAGTCAAAACAGAAAGTTCAGTTTCGAAACTGAAATTTCAAAATCCACAATACCAAATTTTATACTAGAAATCAAATAACCCAAATAACCAAACTACTAATTACTAATTAAACTCATATACTCTAATTAAATTCAAGTTGATGCTTAAATTTGATTTAAAAACCCCAAATCAATTTACAAAACCCTAACAGTTAAATTCGAAAACAAAACAACAAAAGAGGGAAAAGTGGTTACCAACAATAAAGGGAGGAGGAGAAGTGGTTGCTGTTGGTGGTGGAACTCGTGGCTGGGCTTGGTTGTGCCGCCGCTGTGGGAGAGGGGAGTGGGACGTGAGAGAAGAGGGAAGAGAGGGATTGAGAGTTTAAAGGTAAAAGATGATGAGGATGAATAAAGAAATGGGGAAGGGGTGTGTCGGTTAAATGAGATAAGCATGGGTTCATTTTTAGCTTTGACCCATTAAATTCTATCAAAGTCGTCTCGTCGTAAGACAGTCTTATATAAGACATGCTGTAAGGGTATAATAAACGATTTACGAAATAAGTAAAATTTTGTAATTTGTTGTATGAATAAGGATTGCATTTAGGAATTTATTTTTCAATACTTTATTTAAATTTATTTTTATAAAGATAAGATAATAATCAATTAATAAAATATAATCAAAATACACTTTTATCGAAATACTCTTTATACGAATTTTATACATTAAATAAATATACCTCTTTCTTGAAAATGTTAACAAATCAAATACTTGAGTCAATATCATCAAAGTAATAATATTATTACTCGAATTAACTTACTTAATAACCCCAATCAGCTTAATAAACTTATAATTAAACTTTATTAAATGTAGTCTATTTCAAAAACTATTTCAAGAATTTGAGATGAAAGACCTGGAAAGGCTGAAGTACTTTCTAGGGATTGAAGTTCTTAGATCAAACAAAGGAATTTTCATATCCCAAAGGAAGTATGTTTTAGACCTGTTAACTAAAACAGGGATGCTGGACTGCAAGCCCCATCGAGACACCAATGATGATGAACCATGGACTACAGATGATTGAAGGAGGGAAATTAGCTGATCAGATGCAGTATCAACGCATGGTAGGGAAACTAATCTACTTAGCTCACACAAGGCCTGATATTGCATATGCAGTAGGAGTAGTCAGCCGATTCATGCATAGACCACAGGTTCAACATATGGACGCAGTTCATCGAATTCTCCGGTACCTCAAAGGATGCCCTGGAAAGGGAATTTTATATCAGAAGAATGGTCATCTTAATCTTGTGGCATATACAGATGCAGACTGGGCAGGTGATAGAGATGATAGAAAGTCAACTTCAGGCTACTTTACTCTGGTGGGAGGAAATCTAGTCACCTGGAGGAACAAGAAACAAAAGGTGGTGGCCATGTCTAGTGCAGAGGCTGAGTTCAGGGGTGTAGCAAAGGGAATCTGTAACATCCCGGAAAAAATCGGATCGTTAAAAGAGAGATTTTTTATATTTTAAAAGAAAACCAAGCAGGACCCGAGTTAAACCAAGATGTCATAAAGGCACGAGAAAACGAAATTTTTAAAGTTAAAACTTGCGGATCGAGTTCTACTAGAGTTATTGTAGATTAATTAGTGATATCGTAGTCTTAGCAGCGGATAAAAGAGATGAACCCAAAAGTCCAAGGAGTACATCTCGAGAGCGAAGTCACCTCTTGAATAAATCCATTTCTAAAAACTAATAAAGTTCGAAATTAAAATCCTTCCGTACTCTATCTCTTTTATTCTTCAGATGTAATCCTCACTCCCCAGCCTGCAACTTAACTCACTGCTAGTTATTAACCCCGAAAAGAAAAAAAACATCATCGCAGGATCGTTAAGATCAAAGGTACACGTCAGCAAAAACATCTCTTATAACATTAACATTAACATTATAGCATAAAGCACAATGGCAACTTACCATACGTCGGCTACAGTTCAATATTTACTTTTTAATAAATTTCAAATGATTCATTGAGTCAGTCAGCCATACTGCTGTACTTTTCCGGCCATACTGCCGAACCAAACCCCAAACTTCCGGAGTAAGACAATACATTAGGGGGAGCTAACCCCTAAGCAAGTCTCTACCATAGGCAACACGCCTTACTTCAGTGCCTATGGTTAAGTATGCATACCCCCGCGGTGGCTCATAATGCCCCCACAAACCGCGAGTAAAATCTTTCCACCAATCGACGTCATACTACGTCTACTTTAAAGTTAGTGAGGTCATACTACCTCTACTCATCAAGTTATTGAAATTATTTCTCTTAAATAAGGAAGCATAACATCACCTTCACAATTTATTCAATATATTATTATTTTTATTATTCCTTTATAACAACCAATCCATGATGTACAAAATTTTACTGCGTGTACGTACCTTAAGAAGGCAAAAGCAAATCTTAAATGAACCTATCAACTTCCCGTCACGAATCGACTTCCTACACGATTCAATCGTACATACGGGAATAAGCATATATTCACACTTTCTCAAACCACAACCAAGGCGCACACACACACACACACACACATCTAACATCAAGCCACACTTGCAAACAATTCATGATCACACAACATACTTCATCACAACATAATATCAAATAAAATTCAGATTTAGTATTCTGTCCAGAACAGTATGTTAACACTGCCAAACTGAAATTCCGACTTCACCGTTGCGTCCGGAAGGCGTCAATACCGTTGCGTTCCGACTTCATAATTCATAATGTAGTCTAAGTATTTTTAACATATTTTCAAGCCAAAAAGTGTCCCAAAAACATATTTTTTTACCATTTTTCTAACCCTACGGGATTCACCAAAATTCATCAACAAATGAATTCCAAATGGTACATTGCCTATCAAATATTAATGACCAAATTTATGTAATTCTTATGAACCATCTTTGAGATTAAATTCATTATTCAACAATAATTTCTTTATACATATTTGTTTTTTTTTTCTCTAGCAAAATTATAAATTTCTCATATTAGCCAATAAAATAAATAACTTTTCCACCAAATATAAAAAAACACACACACATTTTTTTTTAAATGAACATTCATATTTATATATAAATTTCAAAATCACCCATCATACAAACCAATCCTATTCTTCACATATATGCATATCTAAAAACTCTAAAAAGAAACATTCTTCATCAATTTAGATAGAAAAATACATCCCAAAATCATACATGAAATTTTAACTTCATGAATTATAAGATATAACAATCATAGAATTTTAAATTACAACTTAAGAATCAACATAGATTAAGAATTACACTTACAATTGTAAAGGAAAACACCAAATGATGAATGGTAATGGAGTTAGGAATGTGGATTAGGAGGAATTTTGAGAGGATATGTTTTTTTTTGTCCTTGGAAACTTTAGAAATGAAAAGATGTCAAAATGAAAATGATTAAGGAATTAAGAAGGGTTAATTATATGGGATTAATGCCTTGATCCTTCATTACCCTAAGGGAGTTACAAGCTCCACCAAGAGTCCCATAGGACCCGCCACCTTCCCTCCTATTTTCTTTTTTTTTTTTGAAAATAAAAGATGGGCTAAGGAAAAGTTTGGGCCCAAATAATTCTAATTGCCAAAAAGGACTGCAATTCTCATGACCAAGCCCAATAATAAATAAAATATATATATAGAAATAATATTACTAGTGAATTATTAAGTATATCGGGAAGAAAATATCGGAAAAATATCGGGGTGCTACAGAATCACAGAAGTCCTGTGGCTGAGAAAGTTACTAACTGAACTGGGATTCCCTCCTAAAAGGAGTTGCGAGCTATACTGTGATAATCAAGCGGCTATCAACATTTCAGAAAATCCAGTTCAACATGATCGCACCAAACATGTAGAAGATGACAGGCATTTCATAAAGGAGAAATTAGAAGCCCAAGTAATCAAGCTTCCGCATGTTAAGTCCAAGGATCAGCTAGCAGACATTCTTACAAAGGCAGTTGGAACTCAGTTCTTTGAAGAGGTTCTATGCAAGTTGGGTGTTTGTGACCCTACGACCCAACTTGAGGGGGAGTGTTAGATTGTGTATAGCAGTTACATATATTACAGTTATTAGTATAGGCAAGTATCATAGCAGTTACCAGAAGTAAGTATTATAGCAGTTACTTCAAGCAGTTTCTTTGAACCCTTGTATAAATGAACACCATTATAATTGAATGAATAACACAGAAATTTAGAAAATAAACTCTCAAAATTGGTATTAAACTAGAAATCACTTTTCAACTCGTTTTATTAGTAATGTATATCTTAAAATATTGATTGGAGTATGTATATATGTGATGAATGGTAATTGTAATGAGTTAATATTATAACCTTATATGAATAATTGTTACTATAGTGTAAACAACTAAATATTTAAAGTTTTTTGATACAATCTATATGCTATAAATTGTTATAATATAATTTTATTTTTAGAAAATTAAGTGATTACTTGTAATTAATGGCGGATGCATTTTGTAATAATGGGTAGCATAGGCAATCCATGTTTTGATACAATCCATATGCTTTGAATTGAAATTAATTGATATTATAATTTTATGTTACCCATGTTTATTTTTAAAAAAATAATTTTCCTTTTTGGTTACCTTGTACTTCCTCTGTTCTATTATATTGGCTATATTTATTTTTTTATGCATTTTAATATGTTATTTTATTATATTATTTACATATTGAAATATGCATATCTAAAAATTATAAAAAACTAATTTTCTGAAAGTATGCGACTAGACGATTCAAACGATCTCACTTGCCTATATTTTTTCTTACATATAAGTCGTAATATATAATATAAGCTTGAACGATGAATAGTGTCAATAATCGCAATGTAGCAAGTATTTCAGAATAGAGGAACTATTTAACTATGTCAAACTTTGATCTTGTTATAACTTTTAACTTGTAAATTTGTACGATGCAGTGCAGATGAAATTTATCGCTCCATTTTTTAGTGGCTGTGAGATGAGATTATTATTAAGATACATTACTTGTACAAGTCAATTTGGTGTAATGAAAATTTTTTGGGTTGTTCATTTAACAAACAACTCTTTTAAATTTTTTATTAATTTACTTCAATACGTTGATGCAACCCATGATTTTGAATTCTGAATCTGCCACTGCTTGTAATCAAAACCAAAATGAACTTCAAGGAGATTATTGTTGCATATTTCCATAGTTTGCATCATAATTGAGCTCTCTGATGGTTGTCAAACAAGAATATACATGCATCATCCATCCATGATCGTTCATTTTGACTTGAGCTAGCTAGAATTACCTCCATATATTATAGATTGGGTTCATAATCCATCACTATATTGTTCACAAGGATTAGACACCCCATAGTAATTGTGTCCGCCTCCATGATAATTATCATCATTACCATCATCATAACCGCCATCAAGACCAGCCTCATCGCTACCATCATCATTGTGGTCACTACTTGGAAGTGACAATGCATATTGTGTTTGATGACAAGACTCATTTATTTATGGATGATTAATTGCAGGAGTATTTTATTGATTAATACCAAGAGCACCACTATTATCATCATCATCATCATCATCAAGTATTAACCAAGATCATTTTAAACTTAATGCTAACAAGTATATATGACTAACAATTATAAATTATAATAAGTATTAAAAAATATTTTTTAAAATGTTATATTTTATATTACTTTTTAATTAATTAGTTGAATAAAGTCTAAATTAATTACAAATTTACAACCATTGCTAAGATTTATTACAATCATAGCATATGTAAATTATTATGAAAAGTGAATTACATTAAACTAAGGTCTACTTAAATACCATACTTTAATAACAATTAAAAAAATAATAATTACAATTAACACATATATACAATTAAAAAAGCTTTAATAACGATTAACACCCAAAAATTTTAGAAATGGGTCACTTTTACTTCCCTCCTCCTTCTCAGTCACTTTAAACGCCCTCCAACCCAAATAAATTAATGGTCAGTTTTGGTTGATTTCTATTCTTCATCTCTCTGATTCTATTTTTTATCTCTTTGATTTAATTTTTTTGTGCTCTATTAAGATAAAAGATGTAAACATAATTAGTTTCAAATTGAAAAAAACATTTACCCTCAGTCAAACAATACGACATGCCAACTTAAGGCAGGCAAATATCCTACCTAAATACCGCAGCATGTGGTATCCAATGTTGTAGAACCGTAACATCATAGGTTTTGAGAAGTATAGAAAATCATGGCTCTCCCTTTAAGACAATCAGTTGATCTCTTCAAGACCCAAGGACTTCTTGGACTGACCAATAAGGGTGTTTAGGCGCCTTGGGTACCCTAACCCAGATGGCCTTGTTCTTGTACCTCTTGAGGTCATTAAGCTCAAGGTACACCAACAACGTCCTGTTGATGGGAACAAAGGTGTAAAAATGCTTATTCTTTGAGAAATCAGCCTTGAAGAGACTCTTAAATAGGTTAAGAGTCAAAGGAAGCTTCATGTATTCACATGTTCAGATGAAGGACATGATCTCTCTAGTGGCTTGGGGTTGTATCTGGTTTAGAGACAACTTGTAGTGACATAGAATTTGGGAGAAGGGATGAAGAGAAAATCTTAACCCAAACTGGAAGTGAAAGATGTTGAAATGGATGAAGATGTCCTCTTCATTGTCAGCAGAAATGATGTATCATCATGCTCTCTTCTTCCAGTCTACACCAGTATACCTTATCACGAGGGATTTGATAATAGTTTTCTAGGAACAGTTAAGCCCTACCTAAATCATGGCCCTTATATCATAGGCAGCCAGAGAATTAGCAGCAAGCCCAAATAAAGCTAGTGCAAGTTGTTCATTATCAATAAAAAGGGTAAAGCGAATTCCATCCAAGCCTTGAGGAGAGGGGGAAGTAATTTCGTCCAACCATATCTGGTTTCTAGGGAAATATTAGTTGCACCTTCCTTTGCGTAATGATCATTGAAGTCCATAACAAGCTGATGCCATTTTATGTGTAAAGGAAAGATTAGGAATAAAATGCAAGGTTAGTTCAAGCGGTGATAATGATGAAAAACCACAGTAGGCACCCCTAGAAATATCTAATCCATTATACCAAGTACTTGGGAAGAAATTTATTTGGGACAAAGTACTTAGAAAATGTAAAAACATCATGGAAATTGCAGCCAAAAAACTGAAGAAACTAAGCAAAATTTCCAGCCACCTAAACATCCTACAAATTACACCTAGGATTGTGAGGGTCCTATACATTTCAATCCAGGAGAAATTGAACCCATTACACCAGACAATCTGATGTCTTGGAGGCAAGATCAAATGTTTAGGTATTGTGTGTGTAAAAGATTAAGCATGAGTAATTATGATAAAAAATCATCTAAAAAGGTTAGATTAACACTAATCTGGGAAGAATTAGTTAGATTATATGGTCATCTGACAACATTTATCCGAGAAGGTCAAAAAGGATATTGTATGTATGTAGTAATATTATTGCATGAGAAGCTCATGTGCGGTTAAGAGACACTTGTCAACTATAAAGGGTCATTATGAGATAGTGGGATACATATTCAAAGGAGAAATTAAGAATTTAATAAAAAAAAGGAAAATCCAATAGAGTAATTAAAAAGATTGACACGTTGAAGAAAAGCAGGGTGGCATGCAGAGAGTTATGGGGATTAGTAAAGTATCAGAAAAATATTTTACAAGCACAATCACGAGCTATAAATACAGAACAAAGGGCACATAAATGGGTAACTAATTTCTACTAGGAAGAGAGAAACTTAAAAGAACTCGAAGTAATTTATTGCAAAAGAGTTATTACAACTGAATTTTAAGGACCCACTTTGATTTTCAGTAGAACATTAAATAGCATAATTACAAATCTAAGAGCATTTACAATTATTCTGATCAATCTTACAAAGAACGTTTGTCAGATATTAAAAAGACCTCACGTCTAAATAAGTCCTAAGTAGTATTCTACCTTGCAATCAGAGTGCTCCTGGAAGGACCTATTAGGCAAAATTTTCTTATACTGTTAGTGACTTAGACGTCAGAGAAAATCCTCATCCTCAGAGAATTTTATGGGCCCTCCTAACCCTTATTACTTGTTTAGCTAGTGCCATCAAGTTGGTCTTATTGTAAAAAGGACAAGATAACAGAACCAAGCCTCACAACTAGCAAATCTTTCTTTAGCCAAATCACCACACTAGCAACAAACTTAATGCAAGTTTATTGTATCCAGTTATAGACAGGAACAAATTTAGTTTAGTTTAGTGAAAAACTGATTGATATTATATTACATATGCATTTTCAAATCAATATTTCATATAAGTTATTATTTTCAATTATCTAATAATATTCGCTAACAACAATGTTATATAACAAAAATTATATCGATAATTCTTAAACAAAACTAATAAATTGAAACCTAAGTAATTAATATTCAGTATTTGCAATTAGGGTTTAATAAAGTTTGGTCTAAACTGCAAACTAAATTGGACCAAACCGTTGTTCAATAATTTGTTTGGTCATTTAATTTTTTTTTTTTGTTTTAAATTATGGTTTTCGGTGTGGTCCTGATTTTTATTTTTTAGACTAGACCAAGCTAGAAACCGTTTTAAGGTAGAATATGGAATGAAATACTCGGTCCTAGTATTGCATGCCCAACTTTTAATATAATTTTAATCAAAAAATTTGTTATTCATAGTATTATACATAGCACTTGTATAAATAGTTCGATCACCAAGCTCGAATTGAGACCCAAAATTGTAAATTTGAATTTTCAAATATTGAGTAAGATACATTTTAATGTTTAGTACAACTAAAAATTATTAAATATTGAGATATGGTAAAGAAAATGACCGTTAAGTTTGTGTTATGTTTTACATAATTTATATTTCTATCCGTTTCAATTAATTTTTGTCCACTAGAAGATTATATTTTACATTTTTCCATTTTGCAAAATTTATGCTTTGGTCCATTACTATTGACTAAATCAAATATTTTGTGTTAAGTTTTATGTAATTATAAATTATCATATTTTAAATGGTAATCATGACTTACGTAGATTCAATTGAAAATGCAAAATATTTGCATAAACAAATATATTATCTTATAAATAAAGATTTAAAAAGCAAAAAACCGTTGACCAAATCAGACTGTTGTAGAACAATCTGATCCGGTCTAGTGTAATTCTTATGTGTGAAACGGTCTGGTCTGGTCTGAAAAATTCTTAGGCCGAAATTTTTAATCTGCACTGATTCTAGTGTCAAACTAGACACAATCGGACCATAGGTACTCCTAATCATAATAATATTTATTCACAAGGATAAATAAAACTAGTTTTTACAATTAATTAAACAAACTAATTATTAATCACTAATATTACATAAAACTAATTACAATAATCTAAAATAATTCAATATAAATAGATAATAATGATATACTTAAATACCTAAAAAATATTTTAAAAAAATAACATTGGTTGATTCATCAAGGATAAAACTGCCAAAAAAAGCGGATAATGAATAAGAAAATTACCGTGCATAATACGAATTGCCACTAATTTTTCTACAATAATACAAATTTTCAATTAACCCTAAATAATTCCATGTTTGATCTCATTTTTCCACCGGCATCCCTTCTTACCTCTAACTAGTTAAGGCGATCATTAAACTCTTATTTAAAAAAAAAAAGAATTTAGTAATAAAGTCTTTTACTCTCACTCCCAATGCTCTCATGTAGATGTGCACACGGTCCGGTTTGATCTGATCTGACACTATAATCAGACCAAACCAAATATTTTGGTTTGGAAAATTTCCAGACCGGACCTAACCATTTAAATCATCAGATCGGATCGACCGTTTAAATCACCAGATCGGATTGAACCAAACCGTTCTACAATGGTCTGGTCTAGTCTGGTCTACGGTTTTTTATTTTTATATTTTTCCCAAATTAATGGAGTATATGTGTTTATACAATATTTCACACCTACAATCACTAAATATAATCATTTGTAATTAGTTGATTGCATTAACATTATTCAAGTATATATTACCTATATAAAAATAATTATATCTTGAAATATATCTAGGTAGTGACATATATTTTTTTTTAAAAAATTATGCTTTTGGTCATATTAGGGTTTGTGGTCTAGTCTAGTTCGAAAAATAAAAAAAGAGACCAGACCATAAACTGTAATTTGTTTTGAAAAAAATCAGACAAGACCGTTTAGACGGTGGACCAGACCAAATATAAAAATTACGGTTTGATCTGATTTAGTTTGCAGTTTAAATCAAATTCTGTTCAGCCCTACTCTCGTTCACCCTCTTTTAGTGCCTCATTCAAATCACTGTTATTTCATCATTGAACAACCAACAAAGAGGACAATGAAGGAGCAACGAAGATGACCGAGCTTAATCACTTTCAACAACGGTAATGTAATGCTTGGTTTATTCATTCTCTTTCGCTTTATTTTTTCCTCCAATTCCTTTACAAATAAAAATTAGGGTTTAAAAGTTTAAATTAAACTTACTTGTTTACTTTAATGGTGAATCCTTTTTTTTTTTACCCATAATTGTTTTAATTTCAATTTTTGTTTGTTTCTAGGGTAACTTTAGTCATTCAATTATATTGAAGTTTTGGTATAGTGAGATATTTGAAAATAAGTTGTAGAGTTAGAGTATCCTGGTGGAAGGTGTAAAATTATTTCTACAAATCCAAATAAATTGTACCTTTTTAAGTTGAAAGGAATTATAACATAAGACGTTGAGGTAAAATATGAGTTTGCTCTTTGTATCATTTACCTTGGTGAAACTTTTGGTTTTATATTATCGTAAAAAAATCAATGAAAATTCCTAATATTATAAAGAATTAGTAAAAGGTTGTATTATTACAATAAATTTTTCTTAAAAAAATAGGGAAAATAAATATATCATAGATAAATAGTAAGGGTGAAAATGCCCTCACAATTATCAAATACTTCACTTCATATGGAAAATGGTTTGAGCATCCATATTGATGACCTTTTTAGAGGTCATATGACCAAATTATGGCAAAACTCTTATTAATAGTGACCCAAAATTAGGTAATTCATGGAAAAGGTTGGGCAATTGGATCAAGATATGATGACCTCTTCAAGCAATCGGTCATCTCTTCTTTTTCCAAACCATGTGTCATGTATTGCCATATAATTGGGTGGTGTAGAAAAATAAATTTTTCTTAATAGCTAATTTCTGATCAAAAATAAATTTTAAAAATTAAAAAAAATATATCAACAGTTTTATTTTTTCAAGATCTTTAAAATGAGATCAATTTTGATATTTTTTTGAAATATTTTCAAAAATCATAATTTTTTTGCTAATTTTCTACCTCTTTCTATTGATATAAAATCTCAAAAAAATCCTTCAAATATTAAAAAAAAATTCAAATAATATAAATTTTTTCAAACAAATGAATTTAATTTTCTTAAAAATAAATTAATCTAGTTCATGAAAATATAGTTATTAAGAAAATAAATAAAAGAGGTGGATACAATAATAGAGAGAAAGTATGGTGAGAAAGATAAAATTAAAAAGAAAGAGAGATAACATAATAATCTTTTAAAAAAGTTATTGTTAATAAAATTAGGTTGAAAAATAAGTTTTTAGGAAAAAGAAAAAGTATAAAATAGTAGGATGACTTTGTTTTAGTTCACTAATAATGAGTAAGACCTAAAACCGCACCTCCACACTTTAGGAAGTTATGTTTTAAGCGAAGCGGACCGTCTCTTTTCAGTTTCTAACCATATTAGTTTCATTCTTGGCTCAGAGAAGCTGGACTTGTTTCCGGAGCAACTGAATCTCCTCTACATCAACCTGCCTTCTAACAATATTTTTTTATTCTTCGATCAGGTCATCCAAGTTCTTCAATTCATATTGATTGTTTCGAATCTTTCCCTTTTCTTTGGCTAGGTTTTGGTTTTGTACAATTTTCTTCTCATCTCAAATCATGAGAACAATCAATTTTTTAACATTTTAATTTCTGAGTTTTGATTTTATTTATTCCTGATGGTTGTACTGTATGTTGAAGAAGTAATTTTCGAGTTAATTTATTAGATTTTGTCATTGGAATACTGTTTTTACTTTAGAAAGAAGTGAATTTCTGTAATACACTGGTATTAGTATGTGACGAACCTCTGTCAGAGAAAATGTGATTTATGACCGATATTACTAACACTTTTCTTCCTTTGATGCAGAGTTGAATTTTTGAAATTTCATTTCCATGATTCCATCTTGTAAGGCATAAGGAAAAAAGAGGAACAAGATGAGCATTGTGCCGAAGGAAACGATTGAGGTCATAGCCCAAAGTGTAGGGATCAATAACCTCTCTGTAGATGCTACACTTACTCTTGCTCCTGATGTGGAATACCGAATGCGTGAACTTATGCAGGTTATCATCTTTTCTTGTCTTTTTTTACTTTTACGGCCATTTAGTTATTGGTACAAAATGGTGGTATTGAAATGATTTATTATATAAAGTTTCATTGAAAGTTCCATGTTTCCCCATGGTGATGAATTTTAGTTTTTTTTTTATTTATTTACACAAATTTCCATTACCACTAATACCACCGAATGTTAATGCTCTAAAATGAGTTTTTATGAAGGAAATAAAATGATTGACATTAGACAATCATGACCATCAAGGTAGCCAAGAGATTTTTTAATAGTTTTCATTTCCATTACCACCGTTTATTATCACTTGCCAAACGGGCCGTCCTTTTCCTATATTGTTGTTTGTTATTTTCAATTTTCTTTTCTTGGTTTTCATTTTGGACAGGAAGCTATCAAATGTATGCGTCATTCAAGGAGAACTGTTTTGACAACAGATGATGTGGAAACTGCATTAAGCATTAGAAATGTTGAGGTGTGTTTCTAAATGTTTGGATTGAGTGACCTGCAGTTTGTATCCATTTTTTATTGTTCACAATGTCACTATTTAAGTGCTATTAAATGACATATTACAATTTGTCTTGTTTAAGTTCATTTTTTTTTTCTCTCTTGGAATTTAAGTTCTTCATGATTAGTATAAACATAGAACTACATTGATAATGAAGAGCCTTTTTGAGTTTTTGACAACTTGATTAAGCGTTCTTGAAGTGTGACTTTTAGGAATGATTGCACAACTATTTATCAGGTTGGAATGTTGTATACAAAAGCTTGTAGTTGGGCTCACAAGTCATGCAACGGATGCAAGTGATTATTGTATAAGTCATGGAAATATTTCAATATGTACTTTTTTTGGGGGCGGATGTAATTTCACATCTTTGATTCTTTGATAAATGTAAATGATTCATTGTTCCATACCATCATTGAGATCTAGTGCTAGATTTTTAGTGTAGACTTGTAGTTATTGAGAGATATATTTCACAGTTTAAATCCTTCATTTAAGGAGACGATATCTCTCTATGAGTTTTGTGAGACTTAAAATTTTGTTTCACCACTTAGGCACATAAAGTGTATAGTTTCAACAAGGTACAAGGTTTCTTGGAATGTAAGGGTTAGAGCTCATGATTACACTAGTAATTACAAGTTTTGTGTACCGATATTATTTAGTTATGTCAGATTTGAATTTGGATACTTTGTTGAGACACATTTACTTAAAACTGACATCATCTAGGTCCTTAGTTATCTGCATTCAAATATTTTTGTATGTTCATGAAAGCTCATATGTCAAGTGTTCTGCCTCAATTAATGACTAAACTTAGAAAAAATAGAAATTGCTCATAGTGGTAGCTTTCTAATCAAAACATTTTAAAGATTTTAGTTTATTTATTTTTCTCTATGTGCTGATTAGAATTTGCTGTGGACGAGTCTAGTGGAATAGATATTGTGGGTGAAACATATTCTTATTTGAAACCAAAAATAGTTTCTAGGCTTTTTCGTGAGATAATTTGGGTTTTGGTCGCAATTTCCGTAATACAGTAATGCGGTTAATACAATGGTCACATCCCTTTGAACTAGGCTAAAATGTGGTTTCTCTCCACCTTTACATTGCGGGTAGATTTCATACCTGAGAAGGAAAAATGATTGACATTTAAAAGGCGAAACAAATTAACAAAAAATGTGGAGTGGAATAATATTGCATGATATTGAAGTGACAGCTGGCATTGGGTCTGTTGATAAGTAACGAATTTTATTATTTTCTGTTATGAAGTCATCCTATAATCTAGGTTTTAGTTTAGATATAAATAGAGGGCATCTGTATTTTGTGAGGGTGTGAATGAATTGAGATAGGCATTGTGTAGGAGCCTGCAGTTGCTCGAAAACTGTGCCATTTAAGTGAATGAACATTCATTCTGATTGTCTTTCTTTGGTTATTGTTCTTTAACTCAGACAATATGATATGGTGCTGCCTTTTTAAGTTAATTGTTTTCATCATCCTTTTCTGTTCATCTTCGCCTATGATATTTAGCTACTTATTGTTGGTCTGCTTTTGAATTTCTTCTTTGTAATGATTCAGCTATCTCTTTTTGTCCCAGCCAGTTTATGGCTTTGCGTCTGGAGATCCTTTAAGGTTTAAAAGAGCTGTAGGACACATGGATTTATTTTACGCTGAGGATAAGGATGTGGACTTCAAAGATGTAAGATAACTGAACCTAATATTTCGTGGTGAATGAAATTGTTCATCCAAAAATATATAATTTTTAATCAACATTTAGATAATTGAAGCTCCTTTACCAAAAGCACCACTTGATACATCAATAATGTGCCATTGGCTAGCAATAGAAGGGGTGCAACCTGCAATTCCAGAAAATGCTCCTGTTGAAGGTATGTTTTAGAGGCTCCTTTTGTTTGATGTAATATTCTGTACTCATCCTCACTGTGTGTCAGTATCTCTGGAAGTTTAACTATACACATTTACAATCAAACATTGCGAAAACTTGATATTTAGAAGAATTCCTAAGTTTGGATGGTAGGAAAATCTTAATCTTCTCTCTTTTAGTTGATGGAATCTTGTTCTGATTCAACAATTTCTTGAGATGTGCACACATTTTCTATTGTAAAGGAGTCTATTCTATTTTCATATGATATGATATTGAATGGCCACACCATATTTACATCCTTGGTCACAATATGCTTGTAGCTGTTGGCGTGATTTAGATGCTTTACTAATTACTACCATTCGTGACTCTAAAATGAATACCATACCGAAGTTAAATTGGAAATGATGTATATGTGGTGTGTTTTCTCAATTTCAGGGTTTTCAAGCATGTCTTGAATAGAGAGTCCTAGTTTGGGCATTGTTTTCAATTTCATGTTCTTCCCTATTTCTTGAACCTGTCGATATTTTAAAATATGCTTCCTTTGTGTTTTCTTGTTGCACCATGTGGTTTGAGCATGCAAAATAAGAAATGTTAATAGAGTATGGTCCTCATGTGGGTAGGTGTAGTGTGAACATAAAAAGAATCCATATAAAGAAATGTTGCACTTATTCATAAAGTTTCCAAAAAATGAAAATGATGCACTTAGAAAGAAAAATATAGGACTTAAAGGGGTCATGTAATCGGGAAGAGGTTGAAAATTTGGAAACGCATATGAATTCAACTCCCTAATCTCCCGTAGCTGTGTGATTTGCTGTATTTTAATAATATTTTTTCCGTACTTTCCCTTTTTATGTCCCCAACAATATTGGTCACCTTGATCAACTTTGACTTCCATTGCTCCACCCTAAACCCCCCACCATTACAGTTCTATGGCATTGTCACAACCCCTTCCTGCCACCGTTAACACCATTTCACTAACCCACTGTAAAGGCCTCCCTTGCACGGAACTATGTCTCATTAGTATTGCCACCAAACTAGTATTAAAAGTTTGGGGGGGGGGGGGGGGGGGGGGGGGCGGGGGGGGTGGTGTCTGGAAAGGCATATGTAACAACTCCCTTGTTCACAATTATTATTGAATATCTATTTTCCCACTTTCCCCTTTTGGAGTTCCTCTTGTTACCTCTATAGTCTTCACTAAGTTACAGCCCCCTAGAATTCAATAATTCTTCTTAATTCTTCCACCAAGAGTCATTGTGAAGGTTTCAAAACTTTTGCCCAAAACATGTGTAGATGGCACGGTGGAGTGATCATTGAGCGATTGAGTGAGTTACCTGGATTTAATGATTAAAAGGTTTGAAGGTGGTTTTAGAGGGTGTGCTGATGGCTGTAGTGGTAGTGCTAGTTGGGATAGTCACATTGATGGTAACTGTTTAACTCCGTACCAAGCACAATTGCACAATTTACAGGAGTTTTTTGGTGGAGGGTTCTACTTCCTTTTTTGCTGACAAAGTACCATATACATCTGAGAATTGAAGTGGTTTCCTACTTTCCTTTATTTACACTATCAATTAATTTCCTTTTTCTTGAGGTGAAATCAAACAATCTCAAAGTCCTCTTGCTAATCCAAAAATTGGCGCTTGGAAAAACTCATGGTCACATTTTCATTTCTTAAACTAGGGAAGTTGAATACTAACACTTTGTTTAGATGGAGGGAAAGGAAGGGGATGGATTTAAGTGATGAAAAATCTTCTGTTTGGATTACAAATGGGGAGAGGGATGGATTTGAGGGATATTAATGGATTATCATGATCGTACATTTTGGAATAGAGGTTGAAAAAACTCAATATTATTGACTTGGGTAACTTAATAAAGCTTTGTCCCTTACAAGTTACATCCATATTCCTTTTCAGTACTCACAAAATTATGTAATACATCACATACAAGAATTTATACGATGCTCATGTTCAAGTAACAAAGAGGTTTAGACGGGTTATGATTTTTCTTCCAAATTTGAAAAGATTTTTTTTATTTAAAGGACACAAATTCTTTCCAATCTCCTTGTTTCTTTTCCTTCTTAACTCAATTTCTATCTAAACGAAGGATTAAATTTTTTATTTCCCTTCCATGCTGTATTTACTATCCTATAGAAGTATTTTTTTGTTCCCCTTCCCTCCCCTTCCTTCCTATTCCCCCACCCTCATTCTCTTTGAATTGCTATTTATACAGTATTAAGGGGAAACATTTTCTTTTACAACTATGTTTTTCCACCTTTGGGATATTTATAGTCATGAGATATAAGTTTTTTCTAGAACTTTCATTTTAAATATAGAACTCTCAGAATACATATCATGTTAACAAAAGTTGAAACAACTCATAAATTTGGAAAGTATATAATTTTTTTGATTCAGATTGGAATGCTCAGATTATACAAAACAATTCTTAAATATCTCAGAAAAAAATTTTCGATTTGAATTTTTCTTGTCTCCACAGTTCCTGGATGTATTTCTTTTTTCTGCTTTTGTATTGCCCGTTTATGTTTCCGCGCAGAATAAATGCTAAGTATTCAAGCTGGAATATTTTTTTGAATTTGTATTTACTATTATAAAATATAACTCCAATGTTAATGGTTTCCTGCATACAATATTGTTGCTGAATTTTAATTTTGCATGTGCTTGGTTCTGTAAGTCTTGCATCCTGTTGGCTATTATGTATTGTTACAGATTCTCATAAAGGTTGAAAACTATACTGATTCTGATTGTTCCTACTTTTTATTACATAGTACTTTCTGTTCCCAATGGAAAAAGGTCCGAAAGTAAGGGTGATGGTCTACCCATTGACATCAAAGTACCAGTCAAACATGTACTATCTAGAGAGCTTCAGGTGACCTAATGAAATGATTTTTTAATGTTCTTCTCTTCAATGCCTTTTACTAATTTATTTAATTATATATTGTGTAGCTATACTTTGACAAGATCACAGAGCTTGCTATCAGAGGTTCTGAAACTGTTCTTTTCAAAGAGGCATTGGTCAGTTTAGCAACCGATGCAGGGCTTCATCAATTAGTTCCATATTTCACATGTTTCATAGCTAGTGAGGTACCATTTGACTTTTATCTTGTTCTGAGACATAATTGTGTCGAGAATGATTCTTTCCTATAATGGTAGCTGATTTTGTTCACATGATTGCCATAATCATGCAGGTTCCTCGTGGTCTAGGGGATTTTTGTCTGTTATTTGCTTTGATGCGCCTTGTGCAAAGTCTGCTGAAAAATCCCCACATACAAATTGAGCCTTATGTAAGTTTACTTTTCCTTATTTGAGTCCTACTGTTATCTATAATTTGTAGCTCGTGTTAAAAGTTAGATTGTCCCACATACAAATAATATCCAGTAATCCATAAACAATATACATTCTATTAAACGTAAAAACAAGAAGGGTAAAAACACACTCTAGAAAAATAAAACTATACTATAGAAATACTTGACAAACAGTAATACATAAATCTCTATCGTCAAGTTAAAAGTACTTGTGTAAACCTTAAGAAAAACAATCGAACCAAAGCACAAACTCAAAACAGACATAATTTATTAAGACATAAGTAATCTAAACGAAAATCTTAACAAAAACACAATTCAAGTCCAAACAATAGTATTGTGATTAAAAATTGCAACATCCAAGAATTACTCAGTGACCCACAAAAAGTGATGCATGATTCGCAATTTTTGTCCAAGAAAACTCATTTGGGCTTAGCAACTAACTGGAGGAGTGCTTATATAAAACAAATAGAGAAAAGGAAGATGAGGGAGAAAGAATCTCAAGATCGTAACAGGAGTGCTTATATAAAACAAATAGAGAAGGAAAAGATGAGGGAAAACAATCTTAAGGTCGTCAATTCCTGTACCTTGATTGCTTTTATCATTGTTTTAGGTTCACACAATCTAAGTAAATTAAATGCTACAACATATTGTTTAATAAATTGCAATTTCATTCAGTAAAAAGAGAATCAACAATAGTTTTTCTGACGTGAATTTCAGCAATTTCTAACAAGTATATGGACCAACATACCAGCTCTTCTAATGTTCGTACACATGGATTCTTTTTTTTTTGGAAGACTCCACGTGGATTCTTTTTCTCCATTCATTATGATTTTCTACCAACTCAATTTTTAAGTCTATTCCTATCCTTTTCCACTTATGCCTTCCAAGTCATCTTTGATCTTCCTCTCCCTCTTTTTAAGTCTCATGACCTCCAACTTTCTATCTTCTTGTTTGCTTATACCTCGTATCTGCACATTCCTAAACCATCTTAAACGATTCTCTTTCATCTTTTCCTCAATATTTGCAACTCCGAAACCATTTCTTATATCTTCATTTCGAATTCTATCCTCAAGATATGCCCACCCATCCATCGAAGCATTCGCATTTTCGCTACTTTTATCTTTCTGCTATGATACTTTTTAAAAGCCTAACATTCTGATCCATATACTAGCATCAGCTTAGTGGATGTTCCATAATACTTACCCTTTAACTTTAAGGGCACACCTCAATCACATATACTTCCATCCTTATGCTGTTTTTAATACTTATAACACTTTTCAAAATATGCCAATAACATGTAAATTGTTGTTTTCTCTATTTATACATAACTGAAAATTACCGAACTTCAATTCATTGATTCAGTGTATTGAATTTTACATGACTTCCTTTTTGTTAAATATCATTCACTAAAAAGTCTAAGCAAAATTTGTGAATTGTATAAAAAAAACAAGTGTTGTAAGTATAGAGAAACGAAGGAAGTAGTAAATTTTTATAAAGCAGGCAAAATATTTACGAATCTGTAAGAAAAAAATACTTCACCTTTTAAAAGAAAACAAGAGGTGTATGAACAAGAAACACACAAATATGTGTTGCACGCTTAGTTTCGAACTCAAAGACCACACAAACACGATATTTTTCTTTCGTTGCATTATCAATTGTCTAACCTGGCCAATAACATATTACTTATTTTTTATTGCAAAAAATATGTTAAAGGGTTATAATCGAAAATTGCTTTAAGATTGTTGATTAATGCTCTTCCTCTTTTGACATTCTAAATTAGACTTGTGTAGTGATGAGATTTCCCATTAATAAGGAAATGGGAATGTGACCAAAATTATGGTGAAACCTTTCAGAGAGTTGATAGCATCGGAGAATAAGACAAAAAATAGGATGATGGAAGGAATATGTTATTTAAATGAAAATAGAGAATGCGTTTATGGATGAGACTAAAAGAGAGATGTAGCACCGTAACAAAAAAATAGCAATAGTTCAAAATCACAATAGAAATTGTGTACTCATGGGGATGGATGGAGTATTTCCATTCAAATCATTAAAGAATTTTGCAAGAGTGAAAAAGAATTGAATGAGTTTAGGAGAAAAAAGTAGAAAAGAGAGTTGAAAGGCCAACAAGGAGAAAGCATACGATAAATTAAAGGCCCCATTTTCCTCTCTTAATCTCCCTCGTTCTATATTTTTTCTTGTTATTAATTTTTGGCTTATTTTTTTGTTTATTTTACCAAAACCCATTTCATTTTGGTTCCTTCGAATGTTGGGCTCGAGACAACTACATTGATTGCCTTCCAGGATCGGGCTTGAGTATAGTATACAATTTGTCTATATTCTTTCACAAATTCTTGTTTAGGACCGTCCCATTAATAGGACGAGTCCAACAAGAGAGCCTAAAGCATTTTTAGCTATATATATATATATATATATATATATATATATATATATATATATATATATATATATATATACATATACATACATATATACATACATATACATACATATATACATACATATACATATATATATATATATATATATATATATATATATATATATAGATATATATATATACATACATATATACATACATATACATATATATATATATAAATACATATACATATATATATATATATATATATATATATATATAAATATATATAAATATATATATATATATATATATATATATATATATATATATATATATATATATATATATATATATATATATATATATATATATATATATATATATATATATATATATATGATTGGTTTTAAGCAAAATGCGATTGGTTTTGTAGATGTAATTTTACACAATATGTTTCATTTTGTCAATTATGTGTACATTCTTAAGGCATATGTGATCATTATTAAAGTGTAAGTGATCATTATTACTATATAATATTTCCACTAATAGATTTTTGTTCTCATTTAATTAAAGAAGCATTTGAAAGAGGTCAATAGTAAGCACTTTGTGGTCAATTTTAAACTTTATGTGATTGATTTCAAGCTATATATAATTGTTTTTAAGGTGTATGTAATTTGTTTTAACGTGATAAATTTTTAAGCTGTGTGTGATTACTAGAAACCTCTATGTTATCCGTTTTAAACTATGATTCGTTTTATGATGTATGTGATGGATTTTTATCTGTTAGTTTTACACATTTAAATTTTAGCTGCGATGAATTTCTAAACTGTATGTGTTCAGTTTTAAACTATATGTGACGGATATTTAGCTACATGTGAGCGCTTTTAAGCAGTATGTGATCTTCACATGTAAATGATCATATTTAATACATATGTGATTAAGGCTTTGACCTTGTTATTTTATACGGAAGATAGATGCTAAAATAAACGTACCTACCAAAGCATTTAGTTTAGGAGACCCTATTTTCTTTATAAAAAATTTGGAACTTTAACTGCATAAACTGTTAAATGGGGATGTTTTCTAATTATCCTTTTAAGTTTTATGGTATTTGGACATATCGAGCCACCATTGGAAATTTTCTGTGATGCATTTTTTCTGCTTCATTGGTTATCATGTGCTGTAAATTTGGAGTTTTCAATGAATTCATGAAATGGGTTTTGTAAATTTACTATCCTTTTTCTATGGGAACAGCTGCACCAGCTGATGCCTTCTGTTGTGAGCTGTTTAGTCACAAGAAGAGTGGGCAACAGATTGGCTGACGACCATTGGCAGCTGAGGGATTTCACAGCAAATCTAGTTGCTTCAATTTGCAAAAGGCAAGTGTTTCTGAACTTCCTTGCATCTTAGAGATTAATATACCATCTTATGATGACATTTTCTTTTATCAACATTAAACCTGCTTCTAAACAGTGGATTTGCTTACTAATTACAATGTCTAAAGCTGTGTATAGATATGAATTGAGATGTGCTTCAGCCTTCAGCTCCAGGTTGTGTGCCTAGATTATTTTTGTTTGTAAAAGAACTAACGACATTAGAGGATTGAGAAATTCTGTGGGTTGAATCTTTACTATGCTGCTCTTTCTTCTATGTGTCTACTAATTAGGCAAAATGCCATCACCTGGCTAAGAAACCCTAGATACGAAAGAAAGTGAGAACATGAAAACGAAGGATTCACCGAGAAGAGGTATGGTGCAAGTTATTGACGATGGCAGTCAAGGATGGGTGCTCAATAGGAGGGCAAGCATCTTGTGTAATTGTTGCATACCTCAAGGGTTAAAAAGAGAGTTATATAGCCATTTAAAAAAAGGAGTTATATATGGTGGTCATTTGTGTTCCTCTAGCTTTATTTTACTGTTCTGAATGAATGTAACGGCTTTAAAGAATGCGAGAACAGTTACCAGATATAGGGAAGCAACTGGGGGGACAACCATGTATTGTTGGGATATAATTTCACATTGGAAAGGCCAGTCTAGCCAAATGCTGTGAAGTGTAGACTCAATTTCTGGACAGTTCCTCCTCCCCTCCCTCTATTTGGTTTTTTGATGATTCGTTTCTGGATTCGGACTTGTTTTCCAGAAGCTCTTTCCATTAAAGTTTTAACAGTCTTTCAGTTGTGTTGCCTAGTTGCATCTTTTCCCATGTCTTATTTAAGAGAATCGATCTGGTGGCGTGGTTTCATTCTCAGCAGAGGGATCGTATTAAGAAGAACAGAAGGTGTGTGTAATAATGATGTATACGTTGAGATTGATGTGTTGAAAACATGAACTTCCTTGAAAGAAATTGTGGATAATGAAATCAGGCAGAAGGTTGAACTCACAGATTTTGAGGATGAGATAAGAAAGATCCACATTTGTTAGTTTAGGCATGTACCCTGTTGAGTGTTGACCACAAGATACATTGATAAGTAAATTGAAAGAAATCGAGGAGGATGGAGGGAGTTAATCATAATTTAAAGAGAATCGATCAGCTCACACTAGATACAGTTAATAGGGGAAGAATTCTTTGTGGATAACCATTAATAAATTTAAATTTTCACGCTGTTTTTTGTGGTGACGGTAGTGGGCTAAGTAAATCAATGCAAGCTACTTTAGTTATGTAAGTAGATGCTCTATGTCTTGCCGAACGGCTCGTACTTGTCAATGTGCTAAGAAGTTTTTTTTAAATAAAGTTCTAGTTATATTCTGATTTATCAATATGTATCGTTTTGAATTCCTTACAGATTCGGGCACGCATACAGCAATCTCCAGCCACGTATAACAAGAACTCTAGTAAATGCGTTTCTGGATCCCAAACGAGCCATCACTCAACACTATGGTGCAATTCAAGGATTGGCTGCCCTTGGACCCAGTGTGGTAAATTCTTATATCGTGCTTTTGCAGTGTATATTTTATGATTCTAAACCAGTTATCTGATATACGATTGACATTGTCCATGAGCGATATTTTATCGAATAGCTTTAAGATTTCTCCTGTCTATTGAAAACCCAAAAGGAAGAAAAGGGTAAAGCATATTCCTGTTTATAAACAGATCGAAATACTACGGTGGGAATATTTACCATCACTCATCTACAATAACCTACTGATGATGAGGAAGGTCTGGATGTCTTGTGTGTGTGAAACAGTGCTTTTGTTTTAACATCTCTTCTTTCGTTGTTGTTTATGTTGGTGTTATTCAGCACAAAGCTGCAGAATGTTATTTCAATCATATCCATATTTCTTTGCATTTGTGGAGATCAACATTGTGATTTAAAAGCGTCTGGTTTGTCTTATATTTTGGAATCATTTATGTACATCATATTAAAGATTTGAGCATTTTACACTGCTTAATAGGTGCGCCATTTTATTTTTCCAAATCTTGTGCCATATATGGAGCTTCTTGAACCTGAAATGCGTCTTGAGAGTCAAAACAATGAAATGAAGAGGCATGAGGCCTGGAGAGTTTATGGAGCATTGTTGGTTAGTGCTGTCTTCTCAGTGCCTCAGCAGAGTACTGAGGTTTGGTTTGTATACAGAGTAGTTTATGACGTAACACAAACTTATGATGTGATGTCTGTACTTTTGTTTTCAGCATGCAGCTGGGAAATGCATTTATATTACACTTAAGTGCTTCCCTACCATGCCATCACCAGAGTCTCATGAAATTTGGGGTAGAAATAAAAGAGTGATGACATTGGCACTAGGTGAGTAGCTCAGAACTTAATATTTTTCTAGTGGTGCATTATTCAGCTTCCTCCCTTTTTGTTCCCCCGCATACACAAAAGGAGCCTTATGTCGGCTGATGGCTCTTTTCCTGATTTATTTGGTTATTTAAATAAAATATGAAACTCAATGGAAAGATGGTGCACATCAAGTCATTCAGTCGCTTCACCGGTTTCTTTCATCTTTGAAGATGTGCCCATCTTAACTTCTTTGAATAATTGAGTTATTTTAGAAATATTTGTGTACGAGAGATTCACAGGAGGAAGGGAGGTTTGATATCTCTATACTTTTATGTTATCTTTGATAGGTAAACGTAAGGTAAGTGTGGAACACAGAGAGGAGCAACCACCTCTCAAAAGAGTAGCCACTGATGGCCCTTTGTTGGACAATTCTACACCTTCTGTCAGAGAAAATGAGGTAGAAATACCCGCAGCTAATAGCAGTGACCCTGATTTAGCCGCAACTTCCGAGAGGATGACAGCATCCCAGAAACAAGAGAGCAAAAATGACATAGATCAGATTGACAAACAGTATCGAAAGTCGGAAGCTATCCTGAATCAGGTTTGGAAGGACGACTTGAACTCTGGGAAAGTTCTTGTATTGATGCTTGAGCTATTCGGTGAGAGTATGTTCCCCTTCATTCCTACTCCTGAGTTATCATTATTTTTATGACATTTGTAGAACCTTATGTTCCCATGTACATAGTCATGATATTTAGTTGCTGAAACGAGTAGACATTCTAACTTATCTCAGGAGCTTCTATTAGAGCTGGACTATGTTCCTGTATTATTGTGGGCTTTCTGGTCTGATAAAACTAATGTGTTTTATGGGAGGAATATTTATATTTATTTTCAATCAAATGAGAGTCTATTTTATGCATTGGGATTGGATCGTGTCGGCTGGATACGGGACGAGTCAAACCTTACAAAAAATCTCAAATAGGCCGCACCCATTCAACCCGTCCTGCCCAGCCCTACATTATATGCTCTTTTCTAATTTCACCCACAATACATTTTCACTCTTCAGCTCATGCTTCACATATTTCTTCTATGTATTTTTTTCACTTTAGTAGCAAAGTCAAAGATATAGAGAGAATATTTTGTTGAAAAGCAAAGTTTTAGGCCATACTTGTATAGGAAGCAAATGTCTATAGAAGAAATAAAAGTCAAACTAAGAAACAAGACAGATAGAGGATAAAATTAAGAGAATATAATTATTATCAAGAGTAAGAAATGGTTGTATAATGATGGAGGAGGATTGAGGAATTAGTCCTCATCTTTCAGTAAATATTTGTACTAGTGGAACGGAGTGGAAATATTTCCCTACTCTCTCAAACTAAGATGGCTATCTTTCTTTTTCTTTATTCTCTTCGTACTATTGTACATCTTTCTTAATCTCCCCTTCCAAATTTATTTCTACTTTACCTATATGTTCATAATTTGACTAATTTCTTTCTTAAATATTTATATTACAATATGTGGGACAAGCAGATTTCAATAAATAGCAAGAAACTGATATTTTATTAATCTTTTTCCCCTTCTGGGCTATAGTGGTACTTTTCCGTTACATATTGACACTAAACCGGTAAAAAAAAAAAAAAAAAAAAGCTTTCCGCTGTAATGGTACTCTCTGTTGGCTACATATTTTGGCAAAATAGAAATCCGAAATGAAACCTTTTGTTAATATTGTTGAATATAAAACTCTATGGTGCAATGTTGGCCAATTCCCTGTCAACAGCTTTCTTAAGGAGGCTATCTTGTTCCAATACCATATGGACTGGTAAGAACCCAAGACCATTAGCCACGGCTATCATCATTCTCTTTGTCTCAGCCTTAAACTCTTGTATATCAACTGCACCGTTAAGATCATGGTCGAACTGATGAAACAATTCACCGTAAGTGTTGTTGATTTCCTCCACTCCAACCTTGACATCAACACCAAAGTGAGTTTCAAAAACACGAAGACTCTGAAGTTCCTTGAGCATCTCCGGATATGAAAGGACTCCGTCATGGTTGGTATCAAGTGTGGTGAAACGGTGTTCGACACAGCTGTTGAAGGCCATATCGTCTTCCACAAAGCTTGTGATTGTGGCACTATCCAAGAGTTCTACACTCATTCTTCAAGTTTAGGAAAAAAGATGGATGGGTTAAACTTTAGTGTTTGTAGTTTGGCTATGTTGTGTTGGTTAAGATGCAGCAGGCAGGCGTGTGTATTTATACCTTTAGAGCTACCATTTGTGTATAGTTATTCTTTGCAATTAGTTTTTGACCGTTTATTAACGAATTTTCAAGAAGGTTCTTTAGAGTTGAAAAGACGTTAAAGAAAAGAGGGTTCCGTTATTCAAAATCAGAAGATGAAGAAGAGAGAATGGGGGGCTTGGTTGACTCGTTATTCCATTCAATGGGCGAGTAAGAAATGTGCCCAACAAAATACTACGCCACTAAATTAGAAACGAGCATAGGATTCTTGTTTGCGGCATCCTGGAATTGGGTGGAGTGAGAGAATACCGCGTTTGGTTCCACCCTTTTAATGGGCATATCCGCATATTCCATCGTATTACCGACTTATTTAGCACCAACACTATTTTAGATTTTCTTTATTCTCCACCTTTAGTGAACAGTCTAGAACATGCAATATTGATTATTAGAAAAATAAAATTGATGAGGTGATTATTATGAAAAAAGTCGGTATGATAGATAAAAATAACGTAAATTTTTAACTTTTTGCAAATCAAGTGGAAAAGTTAGAGTAGGGTCACCTCGTGGATTAATAAAAGTGTTTTTCACCACGTGAAAAAGCGAAAAACTCCAGCTCACCATAAATTTCCCAAAATTTTATGTTATTTTTGCGTTTCTCATCAATTAAAAATAATAATAATTGGTAAATTTAAATGTGATTGTTTAGGACGAAGTTTATGTACTCCTATTCATAGGGCACATGACCTAGTTTTTCAAAAGGAAAAATAAATAATATAACCTATTTTGTATTAGATCTTCTTAGAAAAAAATGCAAAATAGGGATGACAGTTGAGACTTCTATCAATTTCTATGATTTTTTCATCCATGAGAGTATCATGAATAGAGTTGTTAAAGTTTGATTTAACTAAAAATTGACCTGACACTCGATCGGAAATTATTGAGTTCTTAAATCTAAATTTTGAATTTTAAATCGAAATGACCCAATTCAACCCAATTCAAAAGTATTGGAAAAATCTAGATCGTGACTTGAACTTGACCATTTAGACTTGTTTTCTTAATTTTGTCAACTTTTTGGATTTCATATTATCATTTAAAGTTGAGATCTGCTATATTACTAGTTAATTTTTGTATTTTTAGTCAGTACATTAGTTCTTCATAAAATATTAAAGTGGGAGAACCTCAAGTGATGAAAATGTTGTTGCGAAACCGATCAAATTTAATCATTTAGGATTTATAATCCACAGTAACTGAGAGATTAATAAAATGTAATGTATTGAATTCAAGTTAAATGACTTGAAATGAAGGGCTTCCACTGGTAGGGTGTTTGACATTGGATATCGAATCGATTCGCATGTGGATATTTGAATATTTGGTTTTTTGAAAAGTAAAAATCATAATCCAAGTCTGATTCGAATAAACTGATTTAATTTGGATTGGATATCGAATATCGAATTTTTTTTTCTTTTTGGAAAAAAAAATGTGCTTTTGTGCAAATAAATATTTAATCTCAATTCTCTTTCTTTATTTAAACTAAAATTATTTTTATACTTTGAAAAAATAAATCATTTTGGAAATATGGTTGGATTTTCAAAGTCAAAATTAATTAATAATTAATCAGTTATACAATTTAGTTGTAGTTGTGAATTATAAATATTAGTATGTTCAAAACGTAAATAGGTGTTCTAATTACAAATATACACATAGATAATAAAAATGTAAAGTTTATTAAAAATCAGTAAATCGGATATTCGAATATCCGATTTTGTAAATATTGATTCAGTGTATGATTTATTTTTAAATATTAGTCTTGACGTAATCGTAAAAAGTAATAAAATATGAGAATTTGATGAGAAACAAGTGAAATAATTCTATATTTTGTTGCCTTTTATTTCATATTTTCATCATGCAAGACTTGCTATCGTTGATCCTTTGTATTTTATTGTGTTAGACTTTAATTCCGTTGGAATATTTTGAGCATTTCCATTATTGTGGCATTAACTTAGGATTATTATTGTGTTATTCTGTTTGTGCAAGTCAATTTGAAATAATGGTTCATTTTGCAAACAAAGCTAAACCAAAATTTTTACAACTGTTTTTCTTCAACACAGTGCTAACCAAAATTTTGGATCCTGGATTCGCTATCATTATTACTTTTGTAGATGTGAAAGCAATTTTGTGGACAATAAATCTAAAAAAAAACATATATTGTACATTTGTAGTCCCATTATATTATTGTTTACTTAATATTTTTACACTAATTTTTAAATGAGACGGTCTCACAATGAGATTATTTTTATTGAGCTGGCCTATATATATTTTTTGTCTTAAAGTAATCACTTATAACGCTAAAGTGATCACTTATAATTTTAATATAATTGTTTTTTTTTATAGTTTTAGAGTGATTATTAATAACCTTAAAACAATTATTTATGATTTTAAAGTAATCAATTGAAGAAAGAACTATTATATGAATCTGTCTCATTATAAAATAGTCACATACAAAACAAATTGATATTTTAAATATTGTAACAAACAAATTGATATTTTAAATATTGTAACAAAGAGGAAAAACATGGGACGTGATCTGATGTTGGTTTCTATGGACTATGGATAACAAGAATTTTAAAATAAGAGAATTGGCATAATATATATTTAACACATATTCAAGGTCGGTACACTACTCGGTAGTCGGTGGTAAATGGCCAAAAAGATTACGATCTTTAAACATAAACATCGTCATCCTTTTCACTTTATTTCCATTCATGTCTTAATGAACTTATGAATTTTCCCATAGGCTTAAAATTTCTTATATATACTCCAACCTCACTAAATAACACTCTTATCACTCTTAAAATATTAAATTACAACATAAAATTCGTGGATCAAAAGCTAAGAAATTCAAACCGCAAACAAATAATCGAGGTAATTTTCATTCGAATTTAATTAAATTTAATTTTTAAGAAAAAAAAAAGTGAGTTGCAGCGACATTGTGCGACTGAGCCGCGGCCGAGTCGTGGGTTTTGTGCTACTGACCCGCGGCCGAGTCGCGTGCGATTCACCCAATTTTTTTTTATTTTTTTTGAAATAATATACTTAATATTATTATTATTTTTTTTATTTTTATTATTATTGTTATTATTATTATTATTATTATTATTATTATTATTATTATTATTATTATTATTATTATTGTTATTGTTATTATTATTATTATTATTATTATTATTATTATTATTATTATTATTATTATTATTATTATTATTATTATTATTATTGTTATTATTATTATTATTATTATTATTATTAATAATTTAGAAAGTTAATTACAATAATAATAATAATAATAATAATAATAATAATAATAATAATAATAATAATAATAATAATAATAAATATTTTGTTAAATTATATTTGTTGATAATGATTAGTTAAATATTGTTGTCGTTAAATTATATTTGTTGATAATTAGTAGTTTAATATGTTAATTGCTTATTGTCTTTTGTTTATGTGGTTAATTTAACGTAACGTTTGATTATTTTTATGTTTTAATAATAGTTAATTAAATTATCAAAATTGTAGTAAATGGCTGGTAATCAAGGGAAAGGAAAGGGTTTTTTTTAGACACTTCTTGAGCGGTAATAGATCTAGGCCTACCCTACTCAAAGGGGACCCTTATGAGAGGGGGTTTACGGGTTCTGCTAATAGGGCTAGGCAGGAAGAGGCTGCCAGACACAGTGAGGCCCAACAGTCAAGTACGCTGCACCAAGTGCGCACTCGGTTTGATGACCAAGCTAGCGTCCAGAGTTGTTGGGAGGTTTATAGTGATGATGATGATGAGTACCAAGGCGCTGTTGGTCGCCCAGTGGATTGGACTATTGTCCGCGGGCTCAACGGTAAATTAACACGTGCCGGCCCTAGTTCTGCAGGCGCATCTAAGCATGCCAGACATAGTCACGTTGATAATGAGCCGCCACGGGGGAGCATGCGCTTACAGTCCGCTGGAACGGACTGGTTGATCACATCCCCCAACCCGGGGGGCCCACTGATACATAGCTGATACCAGCTATGGCAGGCACATAGTTAAAGTTATTTTTGACGGCTCTGAGCGTACGCCTCCGGTTCTAGAGTGCCGTTGGAGGCGATCATCGGACTACGGGATATGACTGATGCGTTTTACGATGTTCTACCTGCCACTCCCTTCGGCCGGCTACCGTACATTATACACCAGCACATTGACTGTGCTTTGATATCGGCCTTCGTGGAGAGGTGGCAGCCGGATACGAATACCTTCCACATGCCCTTGGGGGGGGGGGGGGGGGGGGAGATGACGATTATGTTGCACGACGTGCAACGCATATTGGGCATAGGTATTGAAGGTTCACTATCGGCTGAACCTGCTGAGGGGAGTGGAAGCTCGCTATTGCTGGTCTGTTTGAGGAGCCCATGTCCGAGCTACAACAGAAAGGGATATTCACCAGCGGTTGGATCAACGTTGGTGAAGTTATGCACTTGTGCCATCGGTCCCAGGCTATGGAGACCTACTCGACAGCCTATTAAATAGTTGTTGTCGGCTCTACATTGCTGGCGGATAAGACTAGAACCAGCATGCGACCTCACCCGATACTAACCGTCAACGCCGATCAGGATGAGATCACTTAGGGTGCGGTGACGCTGAAGTACATGTATCGGCAACTGGGAATGGCATCTAGGGTTGGTTGCAAGACCATTGCTGGTTGCCTCACATTGCTTCAGACATGGATTTACGAGTACTTTTCGACTTTCCGCTCTCATCCTCGTCAAGAAAATGTGGCTAATAAGACTAGGGCGGAGATGTGGTCCACGCCCAAGCCAGGTCGTGAGATCAACATGCTAAGGGACTGCAGGAGTATATTGGACTCCATGACGGAAACTCAGGTATTGTACATCACATCACACTTTGTTATTCATATTATTTTAATTTTAGTTTATTTTTGTATGTTAATTTTGCTTGTATGCAGGTGGAATGGACTTTGTACATGACTTTTCCAAAGGCATTGCTAAATGAGCACCCACGCACTGCCTACATCGGGGGTATCACTTGCTTTGATATCGTCGAGGTGTATTTTTTGGAGAGGACAGTGCGACAGTTGGGCTTTGTGTAGGCTATTCCCCCCGCTCCTATTAGACCAACCCAGGCTCTACGACCGGCACATGGTACCTATTTCGTGACCTTTGCTTCTCTGCCTATTTACACGGAGACATGGAGTAGGTTCCCCTATTGTGGCTGCCTTGGTGATCAGGCACTTCATCGGGCATCTGTTCCATCAGAGGTTGATCCTAGTTACGTTGACTGGTTTAGAGTGTCCTCCTACCCACACATCCTCCCCGGCGAAGGACCGAGTGCAGGTTTTGGTCTAGCTGAAAGCAGAGCGGAATACGTTAGTTTTTTTAATTTATTTTTTTTCTATTATGTGTTTTTGTTATTTAGATGCTGGTTTATTTATTTATTTTATAGTTTCTAAATGAATGGCCGAGTCAAGTCGCTCCATTGCTGAGACTGCCTCCTGTTGCGGAAATGAGCCCTCGGGAAAGACAAGCTATTGATCTATACGTTGATGATGTTAGAGATTTATTTGCCGAATGGCAAGCTTTTAAGGGGCATGGCCCTTCATAGACTGTATGGTTTTGTAATTGAAAACTAATTTACATCAATGCTTTTATTTATTTACTTCAATGCTTTTTACATTATAGTTAAATTAATTTACATCAATGTTTTTATTAATTTACATCAATTCTATACATATTGAATTCTATCCACGTATTGAATCCCATCTACATATATAGTTAAACTAAATATTGATGTACACAATAGTAACAATATGGAATATCTACAAATTGAATCTCATCTACATGTATAGTTAAACTAAATAATGATGTACATGATAGTAACACTATGGACTATCAAAATTTACAGCATCTTCAGCGGTGTTATTGCGTTGTGGTGGTCGTGGCCTGTATAGTCTATTCCAAAGCAAAATCCTGCTACTAAAATGTGTTTCTATATGTCTGGAAGAATTGTCAACTGCTTCTCTCCATGATTGCTGGACTGGCGGCAGTGGAGATGAATCATTGTTCACTAATAGTTGAAAAAAATGATTTCTATTCACCCAACATATATGTATAACTTTATTTACGCTATGCACACCCGCTGCTTTCTTTAACGGAAGAACCAAATAGTTGTAGATCGGATTACCATCAGTAGAACCGTAATAAGTAATGCTAATGTTAAGAAATGTTTCTGCAGAGTACAATGCCATCGGCGCTTCCATCTAGTGAATATAAGGAGCAGGTCCATTGCTGTGTGAGCCAATTCTGAATATAGCATTGTCTAACGCCTGCTCCGATAAATACACACGTAGGTATTGCTCTCTGTTCATTTGCATTTCCATGCACATTACACGTCTTAAAAGAGGCCATGCCTCCTCGCCTCCTAACTTTGTGACGGCAATAGCTCTAAAACCACAGTTACCATCACCTATAACATCAATCCAATCAAACAAGTAAGGAGGGAGAATGTGCAGGATGTGATTGGGCCATGGAAACAGTGAAAAATCACGACCTACTAGATCATCTGTAATTATAAAAAATAAGGTTAGTAAGATTAAGCTGTAACAAACTAATTTAAATAACGGAAAGGAAATTCATTTACCGGATAAGTTGAAAATAAACTTAATTCCAACTGAGGATTGTGTTTCCCGACCACTAGATCTACCATTAGATCTCCCAAGGGATGAAGATCTAGACCCTGGACCACGAGAAGATGATCTACTATATTCAAATACGCTTTTATTTCTTCTAAAGGTTTTGCTTGTGGTTGGTCTTCCCTTTCTAGGTGGACTTGCGTAAGGCTCAGGTATATCGGGTTCATCAGGGTGTAATTTATCTTCAAGTACCTAAGACAATCGTCGTACAACTACGGGATCAGCTTTGAAGACTTCATCGACCAACGATTGAAAGTACTCTTTTTCGTCGGCGTTTGCGTGCCGTACTTCTTCGTTGGTGTCATCTCCTACCTCTGTGTATATCAAGGTACTCCAGAATGGATGAATGTCATCCAAATACAAAGAACCTTGTGAACTGATCGAAAGATATAAATAACAAGCACACAGCAATCCATGGGTGCGTTGAAGTGCACAACCGCATTTGTTAAATATATAATGACCCAAATCTAACATACGGTTATGCTCAAGCCGCAACTGCTCCTAGGCAAAAATAGATACATGGCGATATAAAGGTCTAAAGAAATGATGTCGCAACGACCTTGAAATAGAGTTCATGGATTCCTGTAGTACTTGTCGGATCCTGGCTTGCTGATTTGTATTTCAAAGATAATATTTCAAAGAAGAGTGTTGGCTTTCAACTCTGCTGGTAGTCTATTTACCCATGTGTAAACAGTTATTCGTCCATGCACGCACAAATTGCTCTTTAAGTGAAATCCATGTTCCAGCCAAACGTCAAATGACCTTTCTGTTCCTAACCGACTAGGTAAGCACAATCGATTGCCATCTTTCTTCAAACTCGGCGACTGTAGAACTTTCAACCAAGGGGTTCCATCTACTTTTTCTGAATACCTGCCCCTGTTGATTTCTTTTCCCGCCACACAACTTGTCCACCATGTTCTCAATGTCGTTGGCAATGTGTCATACGCATAACAAATGCCGCACATCTAGATTAAACACAACATTGAACGTAATTAAGACATATTCAATAACTAGAACGACAATAATTAATCAACAAAACCTTTTTACCTGGAAAGACGCTACGAATAGCTGCAAATAAACCCTCATCTCGATCAGTTACAACGACGCTAGGAGTCTGAGTTGTGCAAAAAATATCTGTCAATCCCTGCAACACCCACGAATATGACACAGCCGCCTCATCTCGCATCAAACAGAACGCAACCAAGAAGTTGTGATTAGTTGGCTTCATTTCGATTACTTCACATAGTGACCACTTTTGTTTGTTTGTTTTGTACGTTGTATCTATCAATACAACATACGGCCATGTACGTATCATCTGGATGGAAGTAGGATTTGCAACTAATAATCTGCTCAATTCCCCTTCGCTATCAAAGTCTGTCCAAACCACGTAATTATGCTCTTTGGCCATATAAAGACAGTGTTGAAGGGGAGTCCTACCCTCCATCTCTTCTCTCCTTATTGATTGCCTAACATTATATATCTGATTCATACTAGCAAAAAAACCAGGAAATTCTCTCTAACTGAAGTCATGATAAAGGCAGGTTGCATGTCGGTTGCCCTAAGCTCTCGTATGTGCTGCCGAATATCTACATTCAACATATTTGCCCTTACATGACCATCTATGTACACTAAAAATCGGTGATTATGTCTACCTTTTTCTCCATGACACACCCTCACCGGCCAAGGTCTTTCTCCTAATTTACGACTACTTGCTACAATCATAAATTTATACTGACATGTTCTACTTTTAGAACCAGGTCGGGCAGTATTATCTAGGTTATGTAAATCACCCCTAATATTACCATAGCGGTGACATCTTGAATACAAACTAACTCTAGAACGTCCTTCTTTTTGTTTATAAGAAGCACGTAAAAATTGAAAACCAATTGCCATTGCTATCTCATCGGCCCAACTATGTAATTCATCTACGAAATCAAATTCCCTATCCGTAATAAATCTACTAGAGTAATCTACATTGTCCCCTAAGTTTTCAAAGTCTTGCAAATTTAAAATTTGAAATAAACGATAAATTAGGTTAATAAAACATTATACAAACAAACATTAATATAAAAAATATTCAATATTAAATAAAAAAATAATTTACTTTAATAATTAAAATTTCAATTACATTAAAATATATATAAAATAAAATAATTGTAATAATAATAAAATACAAATTAATGTTAAATAATAATAATAATAATAATAATAATAATAATAATAATAATAATAATAACAATAACAATAACAATGACAATAACAATAACAATACCAATAACAATAACAATAATAATAATAATAATAAATTACAAAATAATTACAAAATTATTTAAATAATATAAATTACAAAATAAAATAATTTACTACAACATATATTAAATAATAATAATATAAATTATAAAATAATTTACATAATAATAATATAAATAACTAAAAAACTAATAATGTTATAAATTATTTAAAATTAATAATATTAATAATAATAAAATAAATAAAAAATAAAATAAATAAATAAATAAATAATAATAATAATAATAATAATAATAATAATAATAATAATAATAATAATAATAATAATAATAATAATAATAATGATAAAATAATAATAATAATAATAATAATAATAATAATAATAATAATAATAATAATAATAATAATAATAAGAAAATAAATTAAAAAAATTTATTTAAATAATATAAATTAAAAAATAAAATAATTTACTACAACATATATTAAATAATAATAATATAACTTATAAAATAATTTACATAATAATAATAATAATAATAATAATAATAATAATAATAATAATAATAATAAAATAAATTAAAAAAATATAAAAAAATTGGGTCGCGTGCAACTGTACCACGGATGAGTCCTATATTTTTTGCGACTTCAATTTTTTTTTTCAAAGAAAAAAAAAACATTTGAATCGATTAAAGTACGTACCCAATCGGATTCATAGTCGTTTTCGTTAGCCATTGTAAATCGATTCCAACTTTTAGCTTGTTTAAACTCAGAGAATGGCTTTAGAGAGATAGTACCGTGTTTTAGTTCGTAAATTATGCAGGGGCACTACTGGAAATTCAATATATATAGGGTCGCGATAAAAATGTTCGGAATTAAGTTTAAACTTTTAATTTAATGTTTTTAAAGTGATAATAGTGTTATTAAGTGAGATTTAATTGTGTTAAACAAATTTAAAGTCCAAGGGCATTTTCGTTATTTCATTAAAGCAGGGGTGGCAATAAAATGAAAAGGAATTTTCGTTATTGCATTAAAATAGGGGTGACAATAAAATGAAAAGGGGTGGCGATAAATAATAATACCCAAAAGGATCCACCAATTTTATTACTGTTGGGGTCATTCACTTTATTTGTAGCCCCCTGTGAAAGATAGCTAATTTAGATTTATATTTTCTAGAGTTGTTTAAATGTGACCTGAACTGAAACTGAAAGTTAACCGACCCAAAAATATGTTTCTTTTTTAGGTTTATCGAATCGACATTATCTGAACCGAAGTTGTGCCCGAATCGATTTACGACCGAAAATCCTAAAATTGAACCCGAACTGCGACCGATTTTTATAACCGACATATAACCGTTAACCAAGATTACCCGAACCTAATAGTGACCGACCCGAGTCATACCCGACCCGAATCATGCTCAAAACCGGACTTGATCCGGCTAAAACCGACTTAACCCGAACGAATTTTTAATCGAAATGCTGTAAACCTGAACCAATTTTCAACATAGAGGTATGATCGACTCATATTCAATCATCTTATTAGTTAATCTAATAAAGTAATAGAAATTTTAATAAATTAAATTTTATACATTCATGATTTCATATATTTAGAGTTAATAATCAATGGTTAATTTTTATTTAACTATTTTTAATCAAATTAGATGAAAAATGATAAAACTTTAATTTTAATTTACAGTCAAATAAGTAAAAGTAACAAAGTAATAATCACTAACTGATTTGCATTTTAACTATTTTACCTTAACTAAGGGGAATCTTATCATCAATTAAAAAATGTCTTAACAACTTAATCTAATATTGACTCAATCTATAGTAATCAGTAATTCGTAGCCGAATTATATTGGAAAATAATACCCGAACTCAATCTGTACCCGGTAAAATCGAACCAATTATTAACCGATGACAGTCCGAGACCGATTGACTGCATGACACGAACTTCAACCGACACCGAACCGATGCTAACCCGATAGCTCAAATAATTAATCTTCAACCGAACCGTGACTAACCGACCTGACCCGAGTGTGACCCACCATAACATGCATCCGAAAGATAACCGATCCGAAATAGAACTGAACCGAATGACACCCGTCCGAAAACGACCCACTCACCCGAATGAGCACCTCTAATATTTTCTGTTCAAGAGCATAGGCGAATCCAGATGGTCTCTGGTGGCACGTGATGACATGCAAATTTAAAAAGAAAATAAGTTTTAATTTGGTTTTGGTCTGTTCAAGAGCATAGGCGAATCCAGATGGTCTCTGGTGGTACGTGATGACATGCAAATTTAAAAAGAAAATAAGTTTTAGTTTGGTTTTGGTTCGCAGGTCTTCAAGAAATAAGAAATGTAGAGAGCAACTAATGAGATGGTAGCGTTATCTATAGGGTGCACACGGTCTGGTCTGATATGGTTTGACACAAAAATCAGACCAAACCACAAATTCCGATCTGAAAATTTTCAGACCAGATCAGGCCAAATATAACACCAGATCGGACCGGACCAAACCGTTCCACAACTATCTGGTGTGGTCTGATCTATAGTTTTTTCTTTTTAAAACAATTTTTTAATAGGATAATGCGTTCAACTATATTTTTTAAAGCAATTTTTTCTTTAAGGTTATAAATTGGAATAATAAACACCCAGCAAAAACTAAATACCAATACACCGCAATAATAAAATAAAATTCCAAAAATAATGAACTATGTACTGAAAAAAAAGAGTAGCAACTAGAAAACCCTAACAGAACTATATATTGAAAATAAAAAAAAATCAACAAAAAATTACTGATGATAAATCGACAAAAAAAAAATGAAATTCCAATATAAAGAACTACAGACTGAAAAAAAGAGTAGCAAACCCTAACGAACTATACTAGTACAGACTGAAAAATCAAAAAATCGACAAATATAAACTGAGAAAATCCTTAAAGAGAAAGTATCATACTTACATTACAAAATTCTATACTTAATTCGTCTTGAAAATTAGCAGAACATTGAGATGAGCAGAAAAAAATAGAGGAGGAGCGCGGTATGTGTTACTGACTTGATTCCTTATTTCAGATAAGTCATTGAATTCTAACTCATGGTTTACAATGAAAATTTGAAGTAAATAAGTAAAATATATACAAAAAAATCTCAAAATGTCCATTGGGGTGAAACCTATTTCCAAAATAAGCATTTTTAGTTCAATGTTGAGGTTTGGTATTTGTTCGCACTTACAAATAACAATCCATTACTAAGTTGAGTGAAAGGAATTCAGCTTAGCAATCGGCCGCTGTTAATAAGAGCGGCCCATTGCTAAGCTGACTTTCCTTGATTCGGTTTAGTAATGGGCCGCTGTTAATACAAGGAAGGCAGCTCGGCAATGGGTCGCTCTTACTAACAGTGGCCGATTGCTTGGCTTAATTTAGTAACGGACCGCTATTTGTATGTGCGAAAAAATACCAAAACACAGCATTGGGCTAAAAGTGTTTATTTTGGGAAATAAGTTTCTCCAATGGTTATTTTGAGATTTTTTTATATTATTTTACTTATTTACTTCAAATTTTCATTTACAAAACTTGCGTTTTCACAATTTCATGGGGTTTAAGTTTATTTTAAAGTGAATCTATCATCCTATATGTCCATAATTATTACGGTTTTATGGTTCTAGTCTATAATTTTCAAAATCTAGACTGAATCGGAAACTATCATCATCATCATCATCATCATCATCCTACTCAGTGTATCCCGCTCACAGAAAAACTTTGGATAGGGTTTAGGGAGGGAAGGACGGCAGCAACTCATACCCATAAAAGAGAGTGCGGCCAAAGGAGTCCCTCCGCTCGAGACGATAAAGAGACGTAACGGGAAAGATAACTTAAATGCCAATAAATAAAATAAATAAGTAGATACAACTACAAAATAAAAGAAAAAAAAACTAATAATAACAGAAACGAGATAGGCAAGAGGGCAAGAACACCAAAAGGTAATCTAAGAGGACATCAGTAGTCTAAAATATGGATATGAAGCCTCCAACTACCCCTATCCCTAGTCAAGTCCTCAGAGAGGTTTAATTCATGCAAGTCAACTCTTATTTGCTCATCCCAAGTTCTCCTAGGTCTTCCTCGACTTCTCTTACCCTCTACTATAATGCTTTCTACCCTCCTCACAGGGGCGTCGAAAGTCTTTCTCTGCACATGTCCAAATCACCTCAATCTATTTTCCTGCATTTTTCCAGAATAGGGCTACCCCTAGTTTGTCCCTGAACTCTTGGTTCCTAATTCGATCCTTCAATGTGTGCTTACACATCCACCTCAGCATACGCATTTATGTAACTTTCATCTTATGTTCAAAAATCTTCTTTATAGGCCAACATTTGGTCCCATATAGCAGAGCAGGTCTGATTGCCGCCCGGTAGAATTTTCCTTTTAACTTGCTTGGAAATTTCCTATCACATAGCACTGCGATGGTTGCTCGCCACTTGAGTCAACCCGCATCTATACGATAATTTACATCTCTGTCAATCTCCCCATCCCTTTGAATGATCGATCCCAAATACTTATATTTGGTCGTACTTTTAACAACTGCTTCATCAATGGACTCTTCTGGTTCACCTACAAGTGATGTCCCACTAAAGTCACAAATACTCGATCTTCGTATGACTAATGCGCAACCCTTTACCTTCTAAAGCTTCCCTCCACTCATCCAATTTATTACTAACCATCTATCTACTTTCTGCTACCAGCACTATGTCGTCAGCGAATAGCATGCACACGGTACCGAATCGGAAACTATAATTGTTTAAAATAAAAAATCAGATCAGACCTTTTAGACCGTAGACCAGACCAAATATGTAAATTACGGTTTGGTTTGCAGTTTGACCAAACTTTATTCAGCCCTACTGCCCTAGTTATCTACACACATAAAACCCATTATATTCTGACACAATAACCCATGAGATATAGTTTTTTATAGTCTTTGTTCCTCTTGTTTATATCATTGATTTTGCACTATTTTGTTTTTGGGCAATAGTGTCACTTTTATTTTTTTAATCTCGTCCTTAAATTTCTACATACTACCTCTTTATCTTAACCACCTATTTATATCATCTACTTATTTTTTATCTTATTCTCCAACTCATTTATATCCTCCACTTAATTATATCATCCTCAAAAAGTGTTAGTTTGTTAAAATGTACTTTAATTTTTTTAGATTTTCATCTTTTTGAATATTTTTATTTTTATCTTTGAATTTGTTTGTTTTCATCTTATATTAAGAGTTCGTTATAACCAACTCATAGTCAGTTATTATTTCTGTTTGAGTCCTATATAAATAACTCTCATGTACTCTTTACATTTCATTCATTCAGAAATAATAAAAGTTAGTTCTCTATATTTTTGTGCATTCTCTTGCCAGTTCTTCTAAAGGGAGTGAATGTGCACATCTTGCTCAAGGGTTTACAACATAAATAAAGTTCTAAATCCAAAGGACAACATCCTAACCTTCGCCTTCAACCTAGCACTAGATGAAAGCAGGGGCAAGAGCAGAAGCCTGAAGCACAACAACAATTGGTTGTTCCTTAAGATAAGGCAAGCTAATAGCAATGAACAATTAAAATCTAAGTTAATCATTTATTAATCTTCGTACGTCAAGTGTGCAGAACTGTTTTGCCTAATAGTTTAGACATATAACGTTCAAAGATGATGAAAGTTGCACTTAGAGTCTCATCAATGACTCTAAGTTAGACTTTGAATTTTTGTAAAATATTTGTCACAAACTCAATGCATTTTTCACATATTTTTTTACATTGTCAATCTGAATTTCTTGAATATTTTCAGATCTTTGTTGACATTCATTGTGACACCATCATCTACCTCATAAAAGCTAACAACCATTATTGCTAAAACGATGTAAGTGCCCACCTGCAGTTGGAAAATTGTTATGTGTGTTAGAACCTTCAAACTAGATGCACAAAGAACAATTGATCAATCTTTTCTTTATTATTAATATTCCAATCATGAATTACAGAAGAGAATGATATAGGCAAATAGAGAGAGGAAAAGAAAAGCTAAGAAGAAGGAAAAAACAGAAAAGATATCTAATAGTACAATTGGCTAACAAACTAACTGTTTAACTAAATAGCTAGGATTACTATCATATACATTAATATCCCCGCTCAAACTAAGAGTGATGGCAGAAACTCTAAGTTTGCCAAGTAATTCTCTGAACTTGGTGAAGGAAGAATTTTAGTAAGTATATCTGCTAGTTGATGAGTAGTAGGTAGATACATGAGGTGGAGAAGCCCTTCGAGAACTTTGTCCCTAGTAAAATGGCAGTCAATCTTTATGTGTTTAGTGCGATCATGAAGAATGGGATTCTTGGCTATATGGAGAGCAGATTGGTTATCACAATGGAGCTTGACTGGCTTGAGATCATGTACTCACATTTCTTGTAACAAGTTGACTACCCAGCTGACTTCGAATGCAACATTGGCCATGGCACGATATTCGGCCTCAGAACTGAGCTGGAAACAACACTTTGTTTCTTTAATTTCCAACTGATAGGAGATTGGCCTAACATGAGTATATATCTAGTGACTGATCTTCTAGAGTCTTGGAAAGCACCCCAATCTGAGTCACTGTATGCTTGAAGAGTAAGCTGAGTATTGCCTTGAATTAATATTCCTTGGCCACAAGTAGAATAAAGATAGTTCATAGTATGAATTAGAGCAGCCCAGTGAGTGTCTCTGGGGTGTTGCATGAATTAACTGAGATGCTGAGTGGTATATGACAAGTCTGGCTTGGTATTTGTAAGATAATTAAGCTTTTCTACTAAGCTTCGATAAAGAGTAGCATCAGGAAGTAATTCACCTTCAAAAGCTAATAATTTGAGATTCAAAGGGTGAGGTGTAACCACTGTTTTAAAACTTTTAATACCACTGTTTGGAAGAAGCTCTTTGGTGAACTTATGCTGAGTAAGAATGATGCCTGCAAAGGAGTATATAACTTCTATTCCCAAAAAGTAATGGAGAACCCCCAAATCTTTGATGCAAAAAGTAGAGTCAAGATGTAATTTAATGTTAGTAATTTCAGAAGGATTGTTGCCAGTTACTAACATGTCATCTACATAAATGGCAATGATTATGATGTGGATAGAATCCTTTTTGATGAAGAGGGAATAGTCATGTTTCGATTGAGTGAAACCTTTGCGGATGAGTTCTTCTACAAGCCTTGAGAACCATTGTCTTGACGCTTGTTTAAGGCCATATAAAGACCTTTGTAACTTACAAACTTGTCCTTTGGAACATGTCAAGCCTTCAGGAACTTTCATATAGACATCCTCATGTAATGCTCCATGTAAGAAAGAATTGTTTACATCTAGTTGATAGATGGGCCACTTGTGATGAGTTGCTGCTGAAATAAGACATCTTACTGTGGTGAGTTTCACAATTGGAGAAAAATCAAAATCAACGCCATGTTTTTTATTATACCCTTTAGCAACTAACCATGCTTTATACCTTTCAAGACTGCCATCAGCTTTCAAGTTTACTTTAAATACCCATTTGTAACCTATTGCTTTTTTGCCAACAGGAAGAGTAGTAATAGTCCATGTGTTGTTCTGGGTTAAGGCTTATATCTCTTTATTCATAGCCTAAACCCAAAGAGGATTTCGAACAACATCTTTATAGGAGAAAGGTTCAATGTGTTTGTTATGAATGTCATTTGTTTGAGCATGAATGGTAGCTAAAGCAGAATGTGTAACAATATTACACCAATGTGAAACAGCAAGATTACAATGAAAATCTGCCAAACAAGCAGGAGGATGATGTGGTCTTTGAGATCTTCGAGGAAGAGGAGAAAGATTAGGAGTTTTTGTTGAAGGGCTAGAGGATTGTTGGATGGATTTAGAAGAGACAGAGATTGGAAGAGATGTAGATGAAGAATTAGATTCATGAGGAAAAGGACTGTGTGGAAAAACAAGACTCAAATCAAGAGGAATAGGAGGAAAATCTTAAGAGCTATTGAGATCAGAGGATAGAGGAAGAAAACATTGTTTTAGAGAATGAGGTTATGTCGAATATTGGAAAGGATAGAAATGTTCTTCAAATTGTACATCCCTTGAAACAAAGATAGTTTTGGAAGTAAGATTATATAATTTATATCCTTTTCTATTAATGGAGTAACCAAGAAAAATACATTTTTCAGCTCTTGCTTGAAATTTGTGTCTGTTTCTTTTTAAGGTGGAAGCAAAACAAAGATAGTCAAAGGATCTTAAGTGTGCGTATGAAGGCTTCTTTTGATATAATTTTTCTTAAGGAGAAACATTCTTTCGAACAATGAGAGGCATTCTATTGATTATGTGGCAAGCACATTGAATACAATCATTCCAGAAGGAAATAGGAACATTAGACTGATGGTAAAGGGCTCGGGCAGTCTCTAAAAGATGCCTATGCTTTGGTTCGACCACCCCATTTTGTTGGGATGTGTCAACATAAGAAGATTGATAGGTGATGCTTTGCAAAAAAAATTATTTGGCAGCTCCTTCTATAAGTTTAAGAGCATTATCAGATCTAATGCACTTAACTGTGAGGTTGAATTGTTTTTCAACAAAAGAGATAAAATTGCGTAAAACAGAAACATAATCACTCTTATGTATAACAAAATGAATCCATGTAAATTTACTGAATTCATCAACAATAGATATGAAAATATTACATTTTATTCTAGATTGGTGTCTTAGAGGACCCCATACATCAACATGAAGAAGTTGAAAAGGAATATTGGTTTTAACAAAACTAGTAAGGAATACAAGTCTTGTTTGTCTGGCTATAGGACAGATAATACAGAAGAATTGAGATTTAACAATATTATCGTCTAGTTGTGAAAACAAAAATTTTAACTTGTGAAAAGGTATATGCCCTATTCTAAGATGCTAGACTTTTGCTTCTTGAACAATCTTGTCTGAATGCTTAGTAGCTGAAAGAACAATCTTGTCATTAGTAGTACAATCTTGAATATTGTCATTTTTGTGTATCACTTTTCATCAAATTGGTAGAGCCCATGAGAGATTCTACCAAGAAGCCAGGATTTCATTTTCAAAGGGTGTTGGATATAACGCATGTGAGTATTGAAATAAACTTGACAACCCGTATCAACACAAAGCTTACGCACAGAAATCAAATTCAAATGAAAATCGAGAACATAAAGAACACTTTTTAACAGAATTCCATTTTTTAAAGAAAGAGTGTCCATCAATTTGACATGAAATTTTCTGCCATCAGGTATAGTAATATAATGATCATTATCAGGGATGGCAGTATAAGAAGTGAAAAGGGATAAGTCTCAACACATGTGATCTGTTGCTCTCGTATCGATGATCCAATTATGCAGGGATTGAGTGAGAAAGCAATATGTACCTGCTAGACAAGCTGTGCTAATAGGATCAGAAGTATGAACATCAGATTTGGCACCAATCAATTGCAAAATTTGCTGAAATTGGGCTGAGTAAATGTTGTAGTAACAAGAGATTTATCATAAATGTTTTCTGACCGAACAATATTGGCATAAGGAGGATTTTTGTCATTTCTTTTCCAATTGGTAGGGTAGCCATAAACTTTCCAACAACGTTCAAGACTATGGCCATGAGTTTTGCAATGGTCGCAAAAGTAAGAGTGAATTTTCTTGGTGCTAGTAACAGTCTTATTAGTGTCAGTTTTGTGATGATAAGAACTAGATCTATCAAAGAACATTCTTTTCTCAGCACGAAAAGCTATAGACCCATTTTCATCATCTTGAAGTCTACTTAATTGTTGATGTTTTTGTTCTTGTTTCATCATTCTATATGCTTGTGTAGGCGTAGGTAGATCAGGTAGATCATCTTTCATAAGAAACTGAATAAGTCTTCTATCTTGCTGCCTCTTGTAAACCTTTTGATTGAGATTACAAGAGCAGGCTGAACAAGAACAAGTGGGTATAGAATCAATACTATCTAATTCATCACAATAACCCTTAATCTTGGTAAAGAATGCTTCCATACTCATGCCATCTGTTTGTTGAATGTTATTAAGATCTTCTTCTATTGAATATAATTGAGTTGAAGAAGATTGGCCATATCTTTCATCTAATTCAAGCCAAATATCTCTTGCTGTTTGCTGCCAATGAAGACTTCTAAAATGGATAACTCAACAGTACCTAATAGCCAACCCATGACCACGTTGTTAACTCTTTGCCATGTTGTGAACAAAGAAGAAGTAGGATCAGGTTGTGGAATGGTGCCATCCACAAAACCCATTTCATTTTTACCTATTAAAGCAATAGTCATGGATCTCTTCCAATCTGCATAGCCATCACCATTGAGTATCATTTGTATAAGCTTCTAACCGGTGTCAAATGGATGAAGAAAATACTCACTAGTGGGATTCATAACAGGATCAAGAACAGATTGCGTAGAAGTGGAAGAATTGGGAGTGGTTTGACTAGAAGTAGCCATGATAGCCAAAACTAGAATGCAAAAGAATGAGAAAGAAGGAAAAAAAGGGTGAAGAAGCAGAAGCAGAAAGGATCAAAATGAATCTGATATCATGTTACAACCTTCAAACTAGATACATAAAGAACAATTGATCAATCTTTTCTTTATTATTAATATTCCAATCTTGAATTACAGAAGAGAATGATATAGGCAAATAGAGAGAGGAAGAAAAGAAAAGCTAAGAAGAAGGAAAAAGCAGAAAGACAGAAAAGATATCTAATGGTATAATTGGCTAACAAACTAACTGATTAACTAATAGTAATTAGCCAGGATTACTATCATATACATCAATGATATGCTAGATGTATAATGATGTAATCAAATTAATTAACAATATAATTAATTCTTTAAGAAATTATAATTAAATCTTGATTAAAAGTATAATTGGATGGGTATATAGTCGTGTATGGTTACATAGAGGATAATAATTCATCCAACATGCTTGTTCGATCTCAGTTACGGCTCCAACTAGTTATCTTTTTTGTCGGGTCCAAAAAACGATTTGAGTATTATGTGAAACGTGACTTTTAAAATTTATAGTACTTGTAGAGATTTCACTTGGCATAATATCAAAACTGTAAACTAATTTTGTTAGTGAAGTTAAATACTTATTTAACATATTAAAAAAAAAGTCTTGGAATTTTAGTTGGTGTACAAACATGCAAATAAATGCGTTTAATACATAAATATTATCTCTAATGAAAATTGGTTAAACTTTTAAAAGATTCTAGTATTTTCATTGCACCTACAGTTAGTTTTTTAAAAGATATTATAGAAATAGGTTCCAATGGATGAATATAATATGTAGGGAATAAATCTAATGTTTTATTACCATTTCAACTACAGTTGTTGTTTTTAAAGGAGTTATGCTTTGAATTTAGTTTGCAAATTTTTTTTTAGAATTTAATGTGTTATTATTCCTTATAAATAATTGATGAAAAGTCAAATATTATAATAATTTATTAAGCAGTATAATAAAAAATGATATATTATAGATTAAAATTTGAGAAGAATAAGAAGCATTCTACACCCATGACTTTAATAATGTAAAAAAAAGTTATAAGGTTATAATTGAGTCAAAAACACTTAATTATAAAAGTCGCTATGTTACACAGAAAAGTAACTATTTACAGCATACTATCCTTTTTTGTATACTAGTTAGGGGCCCGCATGCTACGCACGCATACCCCCAAGTTACCCTTTTGAGTTTGACGTTAATAGTTTGCATATATTAGATTTTATGAAAAATAACGATTGTAAAAAAGTATTTTTTTTGTCAATTAATAATTGTATTCTTCTCATTATGGTAATTCTACCATTTAGTTAAAACCCAAATTGTATTGTCAAAAATAAATTAGTATCATGTGATGAAGTGGCAATAATTGATGATGTGGGATGCCAACTAAGCTAAACCACTATGCATCAATGAATAAGGAAAATCACTATTTATTTATAAATAGTAATGAATAGTCAAATGGTGTGGCGAAGGAGAAAAATCGTACTCTATAAGAGGTGGTTAAATCCATGTAATTTTACTCAAGCTTGAGTGAAGGATTTTAAAGATGAAGCAATGTTGACGGCTTGTCACATTCTTATCCGGGTTCCAACGAGAACAAATAAAGGAGACTCCTTATGAACTTTGGTATAAAAAAAAACCAAATTTAAGTTATCTTAAAGTTTGGGGTTGTAAGGCCATTGTAAGATTGTCTGGTAACAAAAGAAAGAAACTCGGTGAACGAGGGATATAATGCATTCTTATAGGTTGTGTTATTATAGCAAAACTAATATGTTTTATGTAATAGACCAAAATGACTACATATCAATTTATTCGATTATTGAGTCAAGAGATGTAATTTTTGATGAAAATAGATATTCTTCATTGAGTAGACAAAGAAATCTACAAATAAGTATGAATGTGAATGTTGATGATAATCAACAAGGTTGACTTTTAGATGTACTTGATGAAAATCAACAACTAGATGAACAACAAAATGTTGATCCTATTCCTAAATGGAGTAAGAGACAACGAAAAGCTAAAAGCTTTGGACTAGATTTTGAAGTATATTTGGTTGAAGGTACTAGAAATGAAATTCATTCTAGTGTTCCAAATTTATTAATTGTAACTAAGTTACATAAGTTATCAATTGCTAATTAATCTAGGTTTTTGAACATTGAGCCATTGCCAAAATAATTTCATTTTCAAAGTATAAAAAATAATTTGATTAAAAGAAAGAAAGAAAATAAACTTAAATGTTTGTTTGTACAAAAGTTTAGAACATAAAGGAAGGAATTTTTTTAAAATCAAATATTCGATATCTGATTCGGGGTAAACAAGATATCTAAATTCCAGATATCCAATATAACCAAATTGAAAATGATTCATGGTTTTACCATCCAATAAAACCTGATACCTTATAGTAGGATTTGAATCGATTCAGGAGTAAATAGGATATCCGAATTCTAGATATCCGATTTAACCAGATTGAAACTGAATCATGGTTATTTTTACTATCCAAAAAACCCTGATATTTAGATATTAGGATCTAAATTGATTCGGTATCAAGGTTTAAATGCCACTAGTCTTTACCACATTTGATCCTAAACATTGAAATGCAAGATGAATATGATTATCATTCCTCAATTAATACAAGAAAAATAAACTTTCAATCTGATGTTCATACAATTAATTATTATACACCATATACTTGAACAATTAAAAACTCCATGTGCTCAAAACATGTAATGTAACAACAAACTTTGTTCTAGTTAATAGGGATATTTACAGCATGTTTTTGAGCTGCTTCAGCCGCAGAAGAACAACACGCTGTGCAACTAAAGTATGTGCGATAGCAGCATCCTAAACTGCAATTTATACCTCCACCTCTTGGGTTTTCTCCTCCCTGAGACCCCCCTCCTCTTCCTGGGTACCCTCCTCTTCCAGGGTACCCTCCACCTACAGGATACCCTCCTCCTCTTCCAGGATATCCCCCACCTCCAGGATACCCTCCTACTCTACCAGGGTAACCTCCTCCTCTTTCAGGATACCCTCCTCCTCTACCAGGGTACCCTCCACCTCCAAGATATCCTCCTCCACCACCATCGGGATACCTTCCACTTCCACCAGAATAACCCCCACCTCCACCTCCACCTCCACCTCCACCTCCAGGAAAGATGCCTCCTATAAATCCTACTTGTTTGGAATCTTCTTCTTTGGGGACAATCTTCGTATCTGTAAATATTGGTGATTTCTGTAAGTTTGCATACATATGTAGATGTATAGTAATTCAAAGTCCTCATTTCTTCTACTAATAACATGTCAAAGACTTCTATATAATCATTGGTGGGTAATTGCTAGTTGTACATACGGTCCAGTTTGGTTTGGTCTGACACTAAAATCGGACCAAATCAAAAATTTCGGTCTAGAAATTTTCCAGACCGGATTGGACTGTTTGAATCATTAAACCGGACCGGACCAAATCGTTCTACAACAGTCTGGTCTGGTTTACGATTTTTTTTTTAAGTTTTTTTCAAATTAATATATGTGTTTATACAAATATTCCGCACCTATATAAATATAATAATTTGTAATTAGTTGTTGCATTAACATTATTCAAGTATATATTACTCCCTCTGTTCCTTTTTTTCCCATTTGCTTTTTGCACAGTTTTCAAAGCAATTTTCGAGCCTCAATATCTCTGAATACGCATTATAAAAAATTATAAAAAATATATGATAAAAAAACATACGTTAAGACGAATCTAACGATATCTCACATGCATATATTTTATAATCTATATATGTCTTTAAAATCTTAATCAAATTTCACTTTCCAAAATAGAATATTTTAAACAGAAAGAACATTAGAAAACGGAGGGAGTATTATTTAAAAATAACTACAACTTAAAATATCTAGATAGCAACTTATTTAAAAAAAATTATGATTTTTTGTTATAATGCGGTTTGCTGTTTGGTCTAGTAAGTAAAATAAAAAATTGGGACCATACCATAATTTTTTTAAAAAAGCCAGACCGTTTAGACCGTAGACAAAACCAATTATTAAAATTACAATTTGGTCCGATTTGGTTTGCGGTTTAGATCAAACTTTTTCAGCATTAATAATCACAATTCCATATAATTTTGAGAAAGAGTTAACCCCATCAAATATGGTCTATGCAAATCAACACTTTTTAGTTTTTACTTGTGGGTTTGTGACCTGTTGGCCTTAGCCTATGAGTATATGTGACAAATTATCGCACAGTTATACTCGTTAACGAGTTGACATTTGAATTGTCTTTTATTATACATTAAAGAAGGGGAGACAAACTCAGCGATATACAAACATGGGAAGTTACTATATATGTTCATTATTGGCCGGTTGTATCTTGTACAGGAATTACGATTTTGTTGTTCTATTTAAAGGTACTCTTCTGTTTTTTACAGTTTCCATCTGTTACTTTAGGGTTGTTTCATATGTTATTCATATAAATAATCATTATATTTATATTACAATTTTAATTATACTTGTAGTCTTTATATAACTTTAACTAACTTCATTTTAACATCTCTAAATATTTCTCTAGTTCCTACTAATTTTATAAAAATATTTTTTAAATAATTGTTATCTCTAAAATTTTTTTTATTAAGTTTCTTTAAACAATATTTATGGTCTTTACTCTTTTCTATCAAATTTATTATTCTATAAAATAATATATTCAAATTTTTATATTTGTTAATTTCCGTAAATATTAGTTTTATTTTGGAAACAAAAAGATAACATTTTAAGAAATTAATATATATACGAGTAGAGAAGTAAGTAAAGTTACCTTTAACAAACAGTTGAGAAGTGATTTGTTTCTTAGCTGCGACGTCCGAAGACATTATAAGAAGAATAGCAACAGCTAAAATACCCAAAAGAAGAGAAGTATTAGACAAGGCCATTGTGCAATGTATACCAGCAAAGCTCAAAACTTGCGTATAAAATTGATGAATGGGTGTATTGATTTGATTTCAAAAGTTTATATATATAGGCCATTGGTGAAGGCTTAATTAAGGATTAAATTGAATAAATTGAAAAGAATTAATGATATGATGGACCATTAAATACAGTTAGGTGTTGAAGTGATTGTGAATGCATTAATTTGAATAAGTCTATCTTTAGATTTAATGCATCCAGCCTCATTTTCATGTGCTCAATATAAACGCTTCTTAATAATTGATAATCTCAACTTGCATTCATGGTCGATCTACAATCATGTTCATATTCAAACTTGATTTTCATGCTCAAAGTAATGCTTATTTTGTCTTATATGTAAAAATATACAGTGGGAACAATTGCTCTAAAGAGGTTGGACTGTTGACTCTCAAAGTTTCATAGGTCATACTTCTTCAACTATTTCATTCATTCATTCGACTCAACTTAAAACACAAGTTTTAACCAATGATTTTTACTTGTTGGTCACCTCAATAACATGTATGTTAGTTGTGGTTGCACATCATTACATGCGGTTGTATATGTGACTTTTCGTATTTAATTGCTTTTCAGTATTACTTCACATTTTAATTGATTAGTATTATGTGCATTTGTTAATTTATTTTTTATTTTAATTTTTTTTATTTTAAATTCATTTTCTAAACAATTAATTTCAGGCCTATAAATAAAAATGAACAAATTTACTTTAATAACATATATACGTACTAAGCTTTCAAGAGAATATGACTGTTCTCTTAGATTACCTTGTAGTGTTCTTGTTATCTTGCTTCTCTCGTTTCTTTTATTATTAGTTTTTGTTCTTTTTTATAGTTGGTTCTACTTTTTTATTTTATTTATATGAATTTTATATTTTATCTTTTTTTATTTTTCCCGTATAGCTACGTCTTCTATATTTCTCGAGCCGGGGGACTCCTTTGGTCGTGCTCTCCTTTATGGGTATGAGTTACCGCCGTCCTTCCCTCCCCAGATCCTGTCCATAGTTCTTCTATGAGTGGGATATACTAGGTAGGATGATGATGATGATGATGATGATGAGAGTAATTACGGGTAATACAGTATAAGACATTTTCAACTTGTCTTTTCATCTTCTTCAAGTCAATAAGCTTCAAGAGAATCTTATCACTAATAATTGCGAGAGAATTAAATCAAAATAGAAAAATTCATCAATTTAACGGCCTCTCTCTTAAGAGACCATCTTTTCTAAAGACCGTTCTCAAAAGCCTAACCCATTATGTTAATTTAAAAAAAAAACTGACGCGCGCATGTAAGTGTAATGTGAAAAACTCACATAATATATTTGGAGTTATAACAACATTTATTTGGGGTTATAACATGATATATTTGGTGTTATACCAGCATATATTTAAGGATTCTAACATAATTTATTTAGGGTTATACCAGCATATATTTGAGGATTATAACATAATTTATTTGGGGTTATAACATAATATATTTGAAGTTATAACAATATAGAGGTTATAACATAATATATATGAGGTTATAATAACATATATTTGTGGTTATAACATATTATATTTGGAGTTATAACATAATGTATAGTTGGGTATATAATGGTCTGTGTTTAGGGGTATATTATTTTTATAACACCAAATATATTATGTTATAACTCCATATATATATATATATATATATATATATATATATATATATATATATATATATATATATATATATATATATATATATATATATTACTTCAGATATACATTGTTACAACTCTAAATATATTATGTTATAACCCAAAATATATTATGTTATAACCACAAATATACGTTGTTATAACCTCATATATATTATGTTATAACCTCAAATATATATGTTGTTATAACTTCAAATATATTATGTTATAATTCAAAATAAATTATGTTATAAACCTCAAATATATGCTGGTATAACACCAAATATATTATGTTATAATCCCAAATAAATGTTGTTATAACCCCATATATATTATGTTATAACCTCAAATATATATATTGTTATAACTTCAAATATATTATGTTATAATCCAAAATAAATTATATTATAAACTTCAAATATATGCTGATATAACATCAAATATATTATGTTATAACCCCAAATAAATGTTGTTATAACCCTATATATATTATGTTATAACCTCAAATATATATTGTTATAACTTAGAATATATTATGTTATAATCCAAAATAAATTATGTTATAAACTTCAAATATATGCCGGTATAACACCAAATATATTATGTTATAACCCCAAATAAATGTTGTTATAACTCCAAATATATTATGTAAGTTTTCACATTACACTTACACACGCGCGTCAATTTTTCTTTAAAATTAACATAAATTAGATTTGGGTTGGGCTTTTGAGAGCCGTTTTTACAAAAGACGATCTCAAATAAGAATTGTTGTAAATATAGTAATATAGTGGTATAATATTCCTTTTTATATACAACCTTTAGAGTTGTATATATCATTTCCCATGATATTAATTTTTATATTTTTAAAACTATTTTGTTGCCTTTTACTAATGAACACCTTGTGGTCGTTGCATATGGTGGCATACGTGAGTTTTTCAAGGGAGTTCCTAATTGGAAGCTTCCAACAAGACTAGTACAATGTACCTTATAATGTCATAAGGAGCTTGCAACATGACTAGTAGAAGCTAGAAAACAATTTGCAATGTTGGATTCTGCCCAAACTAAATAAAGCAAGCAAAAGTGTGATGAATGTAAAAGGATGCCTAAATCTAACAAATATACTTACCTCCATTGCTTTTCAAGGAGGGGCAGGTCATAATCTGTGGTTGAAGGGCCTACGTGCGCATGACCCCTATTTAATCTAAGGTTATAGTCTTCAGCTTGTTTTATATGAGATCGTCTCACCCTGAAACGAACTCATAATTAGCTCATTTCTCAAATTGATCACTTTAAAAATTATAAGTGATCACATTAACACATTAAATGTACATAAGTCAGTTCAATAGAGATGGTCTAACCATGAATTCGTCTCATTTAAGAATTTTTTTATAGTGTTTTGACAAATATAACAAAAACTTATCTGCATAAAGCTACAGTCTAGTACACAAAAGCAGAGGATAATAGTTAGTAATATGTATGTCTGTCAAATCTTCCTTTGTCAACAAGAATGGTAACTGGTAAGCTTCATTATCATCAAAATTCAACTTCTTCAATTGTGTCAAGTGTGATCCCATAGGAGCATGTATACCTTCAAGAACAATGTACAATCCAGTCATGGAAGGTTGGATCTTGTTCCAAAACAAAGAGGAGGCAAAATGAGCCAACGAGAGAGGAATAGGAAAACCATATCAGTAGGACAGTGACTTACTAACTGGGTAGCGTCAGTGCACGATCAGGAAGGCCTATGGCCTCGGTAGGTTGCCTCCTATTGCCCTCCAGGAGATGCACCTGTAATGTTTCCCCAAAGTACCAAAGTTTCTGCGATGGGGGCCAGCGTTCGTGTGACATTATTTAGTTAAAGACTTTACGGCACACGTATTGTACGAACGATGAAATAATCTGAATTTGTCTCATGTGCTACTAGTCTTTTTCAACAAGACGATTCTAAAGAGCTAATTGTCCCTAAAATAGTTTAGAGGCCAGATATATCAGGGAGAAGGATTGGCTGCATCAGTGGAGAAAACGGCTTGCTATGTCAGAATTTGCTTTATAAAGGAAGTTCAGAATTCATTGATTATCTCAGGGACTCCATGGGACCCCATTCAGGTTTTTTCAATGCTTATATATAAAGAAAAGATTGTCAGAAATATTATGTTCAATGACTTGTCAAGAAGGATCATGGCTTAAGTTAAGGACTTGATCTCCACTCGAATGAACACAAATGAAAGTTGCAATTTGTAGGAGGTTAACCAAAAATATGCGCTCAAGATGATATACAAAATGTTTTTGAATCAATATTTCTATGCTTCCTGGGATTTCAATGAGACACTGCTCACTGTTTATCGTAAACAACACTTGTACAGTTGGTGTCCATTTAGAGCCACACTACAGTAAGCAATCAATCAGCAGCTTGTGATGTTAGCTAAAGTAAATACCGACTTCTCACACAGAAGACGAGTTCAGCTTTAAAATACATTTACTCCCAACTCAGCATTAAGAGCGCTTCTAGCTTTATATTAATGGAAACTATTATCCTGAGGACCTGAATCGAAACTCTTTTCCAGTGAATATTTTTGTTGGAATTTGTCAAGCCTGCACGTGACTAATCTCGAAAGCGATATATCCTTTGTTTTCTTCGTTTTTTCTGTTACACGAATATTATCAGGTACAGATTTTCTCAACGGAAGATATCAGGTATTAAGAAACATGTTGTAAAGGTATTCTTATGCTGCATACTGGTGAAAACAGTAACAGCCATCAAGTGCCAAGGAAATGTGATTATCCCATATCAGTCAGGAATATAGGTGCAAGCCTTGACAGTATTATAAATAACTATTTTGATTTTTGTCATCACCATGCAGCCACGCAGTGAGCACAAAGCGAACTATTCTTTCGCCTTTTACTAAAGAATACCGTGTACTCGCTGTATATAGTGGCATACGTTTATTTTTGGAGGGAGTTCCTAATAAGGAAATCCCAAACAAGACTAGTAAAAGTTAGTTTAATGTTAAGAAATTTTATTAATGTATTTATATGGTGTCATATTTTCAAAACCAATATTTGTACAAGTATTCACATTTTTATACCCAATATTGTACAAAAAGTATTCATCTACTCTTTCAATGCGAATGGGCATGGATATATGCAATGTTATATTAAGATAATGAGTATAAATAGAAGATATGAATTAGAAACATACTTAATCGATTTGTTCAATGAGTCGTTAAGAGGGATCATGGCTAAAGTATTTGAGCTCCATTGCACTTACCATCTTCGAAATTGGATGAGACTGTTATCACATTTTGTGGCTACAGGGACTCCATTTGTGCATTAAATACTAAATAAATACAGATATGAGTTTCTTATGGGAAAGAGCTTATCAGGAGATAAAGTTTCTAACCTTCAATTTGTAGGAACTCAGTCTATATCGTATAGCACCAACGATCATTCTTCATTTCTTTCTACCAAATAGACATCAAAGAAAAACTATTTATAATTTTTTCAATATGCTACACAATTATTCTAAATACGCTAACATGCAACAAATTATGAGTGATTTATTGTGGCAGTGTAAGACATGAGGCTGAGAAACAATAGGGGAGCGAAAGGAGATTGATTTGGTTGCGCAAGCCAATGCTTAATTAAATGTGTTTTTTAATAATGTAGGAGAATTCAGATATGATCACTAATACCTCAAATAATCACTATATACACTCTAGTAATGGAAATTAGTTTGTAATGTTGGAACTTATCTCATACTATTTTAGAAGAGAAATATATCCCATACTAAGAAACTAAGAAAGCGAGCAAAAGAGAGAGGAATATAAAAGGATGTTGGGTACAACTTTACAAATTACTTGCCTAGATTGGTTTGGTGTATATACATTCTACAAGTGGCCAAGGGATTATCCTAAAAGGAAGTGATAAGCTTACCCTTCAAACTTATACTAATTTTGAGTGGGGGGCATGTACCAGTACTAGAAGGTTAGTCTCAGGCTACTTACTCTTGTTAGGGAACTCTCCTTGCATATTTGAATAGTATGTGGAGCAAGATGAGATTTCTTTTCATCTAGAACTCCTCTATTTGCACTAAAAGTAGACTTCTATGCAATAGTAGAAGTAGGAATTGAAAGGATATCCTTTGCAATTCTTGATAATACGGGAAATTTTATTGATTTTTCTTTCCACAATTCTAAAATATTATAACTACCTGGTTCAAAGTGATGTTTAAGATAATTATGTTTTAAATATGAAGTCGAGGGTGAGGAAAAAGATGGTCCTACAAAACTATTATCTTGGCTTATTATGTTAGCTATTATGAGATTATAATAAGTGGGACGTGTCGAGACGCTAGCATGCCTAAACGTATCGCGACTTGGGTTATATACACTAGAATAGTGATCATAAAGTTCCGCTAAAAGCTTTTTATAATTTTCAACATAATTATATACATCATTAGGCAGACGATCTAATGATTGGTACTAAAATCCAATTAATATAGTAAGATTTTTCGTCTTAAAACATGGATCTAAAATTGTCGCAATTCCATAAATGAAAGAAAAATCAGTAAAATACGTCTTCCATTTGTCCATCATATCTGCAAAAATCAGCTTTAAAAATACATTAGTATCATTATGCGAATGTTTCAGAAGATGATAAAAAATAGTAATACATTCACTTATTACTAAGTGAACGTTTGGTTCGTAAACATATGAAAAAATCTTAGTTGCGTGGGCATACGCTTCTAATATTTTCTGTACACCTAAAGTTAGTTCTCATGTTTCATCACTTATACGGCTATCCGTATACTCAATATACAGTTGTGTTATAACCGGACGATAAGCAATAGCCTTTTTTAAAAATCATGGGCTGAGCCCCAACGAATGACTAATATACTTTTTTTAGTTGATAATGGTCACATAATTCCTTTTATCTTCTCTTTACCTGTCATAATCTAATGGGATTTAATAAATCACTTAGTTGTTTAGTACTTGCTAGGCAAGATAAGTTAACAATATGAGCACAACAACGTATGTGTAATAATCTACCACCAAGTATAAAACTAAAAGCAGGTTCGTTGTACAAAAGTTCGATGCATTTAATGTTGGCGGTTGCATTATCGGTAGGACAACAAAATATCTTATCTAACAAGTTTCATTCTTTACATATCTCTATTAATCTATATTTTATGTTATCACCCGTATGTCTTTCGGGCATTAACTCAAAAACAATTATTCTTTTCTGAATAAACCAATTACGATCTATCCAATGTGTTGTTACACACATATAAGGTTGTAAATGTGGGAGAGCAGACCAAATATCAGTTGCTATGCTAACCTTACCATCAAAAGATTTAAACATTTCTACTAAGTTTTTGATTCATATAATTTTCTTGTGCGTCGTTTAAGAGTGTCCCTAGGGATTACTCTATATTGTGGTTGCAAAGTTTTTCTAGTGTAATCCACCACCTAACACGTATTCACAAAACACAATAAATGAATTTTTAATACATTCTTGATTTACAAAATATAAATATCAAGTATAAAAACTTTAAAAGTATTTACCTCTGCTGAAATTGTATGAAAGTATGGGCTTTACCCTTTGACTTTCACAAATTTAACAAGTGTATAAGAAAACATCCGGATTGTCGGTTGGTTGTTTTGTAAAATACGCCACACATGTGAAACAACTCTACCACTAGGATCGGGCACCCAATTTTAAAACTGAATCTGGATTGAATTCGTATCACATATTTTTGGAAATTGGTATCCGATATTCGGTTTTAGTTATTTATTTATACTGTTTTCGTAAATAAAATGATAATAGTATCTCTCAAGCTAATCTTGAGTTGAATCTTAATATAATCGTTCTCCCGCGGATTTTTTTATGATTGTCCTTAATTTAAACCAATGAGCAATAATGTTATTCTTTAATTTTTTTTAATTTGTCTTTTAACTAATTAAGCTAAATATTTTTACAGAGTTAGTATTTGAATTTTATATAAAAAAAATATTCCAAAATAAAAATATAGATAAAAATGCATGGTTGAACGAAAAAAACACAAAAAAAAAATATTCTAATAAAACCGGGTATTCGGATCCAATCCTAATCACTTTTTTAGGTATCCGAAAAATTGGATACCTAGATATCCAAATCCGGGTCGATTCAGTATCCAGTTTTGAACACCCTTAGTTTTAACTATATATCATACATTAATAAGGGGACTAAAACTAAAAATACAAAAGATCACATTTTTAACAAGAGGGTTAGACCTCCCCGATCCCTCACGTAGCTTGCTAATGCATATAACTAGGTTCAATTCTTATCGGTCACCGCTAACATGCGTGATCAAGAAATAGTGGAAATTATTAAAATAAAGCAATTTTTTCTTAATCCGCTGAAAATAAACACAATCATTGTTTATTTTTTAATAAACCCACTTATTTGGTACAAATGCTGAAATAAACTCAACTATTGTTTGTTCCTAATGAAAGAATAGATTGGTTGCCATTCTCATTAAATGGAATAATGTTATATACAAGAATACAATCTATAATTTAGGAAACTAAATAGTTGCACAATAATCTACATAATCATATTGATTATACAAAATATCCTATTAATTAAAAGATATTATTCTAACACGTGTCCGCAGTCGAATCGAGAGGTTGACACACGTTGAGACTGGATCGAAAATCATCAAATAGGACCCGAGGAAGTCCTTTAGTGAAAATGTCAGCAATCTGATAAGGAGAAGGAACATGAAGTACCCGAACATCACCACGTTTAACTTGTTCACGAACAAAGTGAACGTCGATCTCAATATGATTAGTTCGCTGGTGATGCACTGGGTTACCGGCCAAATAAACTGCACTAACATTGTCACAATAGACGATAGTAGCCGTAGTAATAGGACAGTGAAGCTCAAGGAGTAAGTTACGAATCCAATAAGTCTCAGAAACAGCATTAGCAACACCACGATATTCAGCCTCAGTACTGGATTTAGACACAGTAGGCTGCCGTTTAGCGGACCAAGATACTAAATTATCAGCCAGCAAAACACAATAGCCAAAAGTAGAGCGACGGGTGTCAGGAAACCCACCCCAGTCTGCATCGGTATAGGATAAAAGAGATGAACTAGGAGAGCGATACAATTGCAGACCGTGGTGTAGAGTACCCTGGACATAGTGAAGAATGCGGTGAATAACAGCCATATGCTCAACTCGAGGATCATGCATATATAGACAAACTTGCTGAACGACATAGGAAATATCCGGTCGATTAAAAGTAAGATACTGTAAAGCACCAGCCAGACTACGATACAACGTAGGATCATCACAAGGAGAAACCGTATCAACACAAAGTTTCCCAGACGTAGCAACAGCAGTAGAAACAGACTTACAGTGAGGCATGCATGCTTTTTCAAGAATCTCAGATGCATACCGCTGTTGAGAGAGAAAGAGTGCCGCAGAAGTACGAGTAACAACAATACCCAAAAAATAATGTAGAGGATCCAATTCCTTCATAGCAAAATCAGAGCTAAGTTTGGACATAATAGACTGACGAAGCTTATCAGAAGAAGCCGTAAGAAATAATATCGTCCACATACAACAAGAGATAAGCAATATGAGAACCATGACGGTAAACAAAAAGAGAATTATCAAAGATACTGTTAGAAAAACCAATTGTAACACCCCGAGATTTTAATGACGTAATTATTTAATATTTAATGGTTTTTAAAGATTTTACAATTATTATTTAATTATTCCCGAATAAATTTTAATAAATTCCTTTCACATACGGATTTAAATGTCGACTTATATATATATTAGAAATATAGTTACGATTCTCAAATAAAGAGATTCAAATAAAAATGATTATTTTATTAAAATGTGTGAACCCACGAAGGTGAGTCTCTTAGTTGGGTCTCGTAAGATAATAAATCGAGATAAAAATAAATAAAATAAGCCTAATAATAATAATAATAATAATAATAATAATAAAAAGAGAAAAAGGAAAAAGAAGTATAAATACCCATGAAACCCTAAACGCTCGCAAGACCAAGCCGTCATTCTCCCTTCTCCTCCTTTCCTTCCCTCCTTGCACCAGCAGCCGCCTCCCCCTCCCCGCACAGCAACCAGCCGCCAACAACACCAGCAGCAGGGCTGCGCCCTTCTTCCCCAACAGCAGCAACCAACTTTGCTCCACCACCTAGCAGCAGCAGCCGCTGCTTTGTGCACCCCAAACAGCAGCTGTGAGCAGCCGGCACCCTCACCACCATCAGCTGCCGCCCACGTGACCAACAGCCACCAGCAGCAGGGGCTGCAATCTTCCCCGCCAGCAAGCAGTCGGTTCTGGACCTCCTTCCAGCCGGTTCTGAGCTCTTCCACCATCTCCACAAGCTTCATTCTCCTCTTCACTTTCCTTACTAGTCTTAGCTTGGTGAGCCATCTCCTCTTCCCCTATTTGATTCCTCCTTGTTCCAATTGAAAAATTATAAAGTTTATGAGGAAAGTGTTGAACTTTATATGATTGTTATTGAATCTTGCTATGAGTAAGAGTTGGATTTATGAATTGAATATATATTTATGAATTAAGGTTTAAAGTAAGAATGTAGATGAAAGTTGTACTACTTTTGTGTTAAAGGATGTTTTATAGCTTTAATAAGTTGGTATGAGATTTGAATATGTGATTATATTGTGAATGGTGATTGTAGTGACTATGGAAGTGATCTTAGTTGTTAAATTGGGATAAATAGCTGCTAGTTGTTATGGTTTGATTGTTGTGAATTACAAGTATTCTTATTAAGTTGTTATTGAAGTCATAATACATAGTCTTAGTAAGGCCGTAAGAATGATGTCAACTTATTGTAAAAGGTTGTTAAGTTGCTTGTAGTGATGCTCGATTGTAGGCTCTCTAACTTTGGAGGATGTAGCGAAGAATGTTGCGATCTGACCACTTTAAGAATTGTCCTCATGTCATAATAGAGTTATATGTAACCCTGTGAGACTTAAGTGTGAATCGTTATAACTCAAAGTTAGTTGGCATAATGAAACAGTCGACATGATCCTTTATTCTTTGCCGATGGAAAGAACTTGTGTTATTGTTGAATTGACGATTATGCTTGATGTTGAATGAGATGCGTACGTGCTAGAAGTAATTGAAAACTTGTCGTGAATGGATGATAGTGGTTACTTGGTTTCTTGCTGGTATACCAAAGTAGTTAAGAGAACTTATAAGTTCTATTCCCAACTTGCATAGGTTCCCAGTTTATAAGAGGAAAGTAGACCCTTAGTTGGGTGATTTTTGTAACTTGTTGTCGTGCAGTGACGCTTACAGGTACGTACACGCAGTAATTAATTATCATATTCATTGTTTCAAAGTACTATTCATATTTCATGATTATATGCATCGTATTAGAATTATAGAACGTCAGAAAGTAAGTCATACTAGAGGATAGTCATAAATAGTGATATAGGCAAGTAAAGTGGAAGCATTAGGAGACTATGAGAACAGATTTCGAAATAGTAGAGAACGCACCATAGTTGTGTGTAGTATCGAAGTGTTTTTCCTACTTATTGAGCCTTGATTTATGATTAGTTGGCGTGACTCAGCGGGATTATGCCCGGTTGATTTATTAGTCCCCTAGGTGAGGTTCGACGGGACCACCGTAAGGGGGGTATGAGCATGCTTGGGTCATTGGGCGCCGGGAGGCCGATAACGCCCCTTGACCGAGGTGTTACCATGAGGGCCTTGCAAACCCCAATATGGTGGCCTCTTCACTGGTTTAGTACCCCAGTGTGTTAGTTTTTCCCGAAGGTAGGATCCGAGAGGGTCAGCTGGAGGGGGTATGAGCTCATACTTTGCCATTGGGCGCCGGGAGGCCGATAACGCCCTTTGGAGTGTAACTATGCCAGGAAGTAGAGAAAAGATCATTTTTCCAATGGGCGCCGGGAGGCCGATAACGCCCTTGGCCATGTCACTATGCCATGAATAGAGCAAGGATCCATTACCTTGATTATACCTTGAGAGATTAGCAGTTAAAAGAGAAATTATGAATAAATAGAGGTGTTTAGACAGATGAGTAGACTTGCTATTGCCATACTATATCGTTGTCTATTGTTTTGCTCAATGACTTCAATTATTATAAGTTCATTATTACTGACGTGTACATGTTGTTGTTTGCTCATGACTCTCTATGATGTTCCTGCTATGACGCATATGACTATGTCATTATGTTGAGCAGCAGGAGGATCATAGCTTGGCATGACAGGTATAGGAGCTTCTTGTGCCTTGCATTGGGGGAAGAGCGGAGTACGATCGTAACAATTGTGTATAAATTGTCTTAATGCTTGTAGCTTCTATGATACTTGTAAAGTTTTCTTTTGGGGTTGTAAAATTTCTTTTGTATGGAGCCATGTGACTCCTCGTATGATCCATAAATCCGCTGCGTAGTTTTGGATGTACAGTAGGGAGAATACTCCTTTAGTATCCGTCAGATCGATGCGTTAACACTGGAACCACGATCCTCGTTAGAGTTGACGTTTGAGAAGCCGACGATGATTTATTCCGTCGTGACGTATTCTTTTGAAAGGCGTTTTAGGCCTTAGATTAGTTTAATCATGATAATCAATTATAACTATATATATTTTAGTCACATCCTCAATTTCAGCAGAGATGCTGCCGAAATTTCCGCCCACTCATCTTTTAATTAATCCTTAGCATTTATGTTAAGTATTTCTTTTCCTTTTCTTTTTTTATGTAACACCCGAATTTCCTCCCTTCCTTCACGATTCTGGTTTCGTTTAAGGGGTTGGAAATTCAGGGGTGTTACAGGTGGTATCAGAGCCAGTGGTTCCTACTTTGACGCTCGTATTCTAAAGTCTTTAAGAAATTGTTTGAAGTTAACGTTACGTGTGAGAGCTGGGGTAGATTTAGGATAGATATACAACTTATGTTTTGCGTTGCGGTGATTATTCCATGTGCATAAGTAGAATAAGTCAACTAATTTGATATTAGACTCATAAGTGCAAGTTGCTCATACTTATGACTCCCTTGTGAACATGATTTTATTTAACAGATGCTAATTACATTCTTTGCAATATTGAGTATTATTTTGTGTTAGTGAAGCTTTTAGCACAATCTACTAAATTTGTATAATAATGCTTAGATGTGATGTTAATTGAACCTTATTGGTATGAGAAGGTTAATACGTTACGTGATTTGGACGCTTGAGAATCTATATATGACAATATTCACTTCTTATGTGCGAATTACGTCTTTTAACTGTTCATTTACAAAATTCTTTAAGATAAGTGTAGTATTGTCTAAGCTTGATTATCATAGAGGTAGGAGTACACATGCAGATATGTTCGATCGTGAGTTAAATCTTCGACCCCACACTTTCTCACCTTTTTGGAATAGATGAGAAATAAACTTATATTCGTGTTGGATGATGCTGACAGGAAATGCCTCCTCTATCTAGCAAACGTTGGAGACAACGCTCTTCTAACAAGGCACTACGTGAGCTGGTTATGGAACTGGCCGAGGAAAGGAGGTCAAATTCCAAGCCGATCGCAGAGACAGCTTCCTCCATGAGTAAGAGAATCTCTCAGAATAAACCTCCTACGTACTCAGGGACTGGAGAACCTGCAGCCTTGGAAGGGTGGTTACGGGAATTTGACAAATTGTTCAACGTGGTACAATGCCCAGAGCACTTGAGGGTAGACCAGGCTGCATTTTACCTTCAAGAAGAGGCAGATTATTGGTGGTCGAATGCAAGAGATAGTGTGATGAGTGATCCTGATAATCCGCTCAGTTGGAAGGATTTCAAGACGATGATCCGAGAAAAGTTCTACCCACCACATATAAGGAAGCAAAAGTCCAATGAATTTGCCAGACTTGAGATGGGAGGGATGTCCGTGGATGAATACTATAAGAAATTCATGGAATATGTTAAATATTGCCCTGACGACGTCCCTACCGAAGAAAAGAAGATGCAAAGATTTGAATTGGGATTAGTGAACCAGGTGCAAGTTCTCATTGATAGCGACAGGTACACCACATTGGATGCGATGTATCAGAGAGCCGCTCAGGTTGGGAGCTTGCTCAAGTTGGATAAGGGAAAAGAGCCCGAGACTAGTAGTGGGGCCGCCCCAAGTGGGGAAAAGAGGAAAGAGAATTTCCATCAACAACACAGTTTTCATTACAGCAAGAGGCATCGAAGCTTCAATGACCAACACCTTGGAAATAGGAGGAATGGTAAGCCTCGGTCGGGAGGTGCTAGTGATCGAAAGGTGGTCAATAATCGTCTTGGCAAGGAGAGGGTCTTCTTTTGCTCTAAGTGTCCCAACAATCACCCGGGGAAAGACTGTAGTGGGAATTTGGTAGAATGCAAATATTGTGGCAAGCTGGGACACCGAGAATATGAGTGCTTTGCAAAGTATGGACATCCAGCTCAACAATATAATGGGCAACAAAGCTCCAGACCGGGGAATTTCAGAAATAACAACAATGGGAACGACCACAGTGGTAGGAAGCTGAACCACCAAAGGGATTGGAATGGAAATCGCACGCCTCAAAGTAACTTCAAGTCTGGAGGGCTTAATGGGAACAACAATCGGAATGGCAATGGAGGAGCCAACACGGCGGTAACTCATCCAACTATTGGGAGGTTGACAGCTATTAGCAGTAAGGAGGCAGAGTCGGCAAGGGATGTGGTGACAGGTACGTTCCTTGTAAATTCAGTACCTGTTAAAGTATTGTTTGATACTGGAGCATCTGATTCGTTTTTATGCACATCAAAGATCGAGAAGTTAGGATTAAAGAACCCTGAATCCACCTCTAATGTAGTAGCGATTCCATCGGGGGAGTTATTCCGGTGTACTAGGTTATATAGAGGAGTTCCTTTAATCATAGGAGGAGTTGCTTTCCCTAGTAACTTTTATGAGCTCGACATGGATGACTTAGACATAATTCTTGGGATGGATTGGTTAGGTCATTTCAAGGCAGAGATTGAGTGCGACAAACAAGAAGTGAGGCTTGTGGGACCTAAAGGAAAAAGGGTAAAGTATAACAAGGGCACTTCGGGGTTACGGGCTAGCATAGTATCTTCCTTGAGAATGAAGAGATTGCTGAGGCAGGGATTACCTTGTTACTTGTGTTACGTTCGAAGAATAGAGGATAAGGTTGTGGCTCTTGAGACCGTTCCCGTCGTAAACGAGTTTATGGATGTCTTCCCAGACGAAATACCTGGAATGCCACCTACTCGGGACTTTGAATTTACCATAGACTTAGTACCTGGGGCAGGACCCATATCTAAAGCGCCTTATAGGATGGCACCAGCAGAGATGGAAGAATTGAGAAAACAAGTAGAAGAGTTGTTGGAGAAAGGGTACATACGACCGAGTGTTTCGCCCTGGGGGGTACCTGTGTTGTTTGTTCGCAAGAAGGACGGTAGTATGAGACTTTGCATAGATTACCGTGAGTTGAACAAGGTTACTGTGAAGAACAAATACCCTCTACCGAGAATTGATGACCTGTTTGACCAGCTTAAGGGAGACGGGATGTTTTCGAAGATTGACTTGAGGTCTGGCTATCATCAATTGAGAATAGCAGAGAGAGATGTACCCAAGACGGCCTTTAGGACTCGCTATGGGCATTTTGAGTTTACAGTAATGCCATTTGGGCTGACAAATGCACCAGCAGCATTCATGTGTTTGATGAATCGGGTATTCAGTGCATGCCTTGATAAGTTCGTCGTAGTCTTCATTGATGATATCTTGGTGTATTCAAAGGATGAGGAAGAGCACGAGCGACATTTGAGGCAAGTGTTGCAGATACTTCGGGAGAATCAATTGTATGCCAATTTTTCTAAGTGTGAGTTTTGGCTTGAGAAAGTTTCATTTCTGGGGCATTTCGTATCCAAAGAGGGAGTTACCGTGGATCCAGCTAAGATTGAGGCAGTGAGGGATTGGCATACACCGAAAAATGTGACCGAGATTCGAAGTTTTCTGGGTTTGGCTGGTTACTATAGAAGATTTGTGAAGGATTTCTCGAAGATTGCCCGACCAATGACTAATTTGATGAAGAAAGACAAGAGATTTGAGTGGACTGAAGAGTGTGAGGGAGCCTTCCAAACATTAAAGGAGAGATTGACTACTGCACCGGTTTTAACCCTTCCAGACAGCACGTCCGAATATCTTGTGTATAGTGATGCCTCGAAAAATGGGTTAGGGTGTGTGTTGATGCAAGATCGAAAGGTTATTGCTTATGCATCACGACAACTTAAACCGCATGAAGTCAATTATCCGACTCATGACCTAGAACTAGCAGCTATTGTCTTTGCCCTGAAGATTTGGAGACATTACTTGTATGGAGTGAAGTGCAAAATTTATACTGACCATCAAAGCTTGCGATACTTATATACACAACAAAATTTGAACATGAGGCAACGAAGGTGGCTAGAGTTGATTAACGACTATGATGTAGAGTTTAATTACCATGAGGGTAAGGCCAATGTGGTAGCCGATGCTTTGAGTAGAAAGACTTGTCATTCCTTAGCTTCCTTAACTGTTCCTAGAGAGTTGCAGAGAGACTTGGAAGGATTGAATCTCGAGATTGTACAGCGTGGGGAGCTAGAGTCCCGATTAGCAGCCTTATCCATCCGACCCTCAATTTTTGAGGAAATTTTAACAAATCAAGTGAGTGACCCTTTATTAGAGAAGACGAGAGAGCAGGTTAGAGAAGGGAAAGCTGAAGGATTCATGATATTCGAGGATGGTAGCCTTCGGTACAAGGGTCGATGGTGTGTACCTTCTACCTGCACAGAGCTTAAGGAAAAGATCTTGACAGAAGCGCATAGCTCAAGGTACTCTATCCACCCGGGAGGAGACAAAATGTACCAAGACTTGAAGCAGACATTTTGGTGGTCGGGAATGAAAAGAGATATTGCTGAGTTTGTTTCCAAGTGTTTGACTTGCCAGAAGGTAAAGAGCGAGCATAAAAGGCCTGCAGGTTTGCTCCAACCTTTGGATATTCCAGTATGGAAATGGGATGACATATCAATGGATTTTGTTTTGGGTTTACCGAGGACTAAGTCAGGAAATGATACATTATGGGTGATCGTGGATAGACTCACCAAGAGTGCTAAGTTCATTCCGATGAATAATCAGTGGGATATGGATCAGTTGGCTCGAGCTTACCTTAAGAATGTTGTACGATACCATGGTGTCCCTAGATCTATAGTGTCTGATCGCGATACTAGATACGTGTCGAAATTTTGGGAAGCATTCCAGAAAGCTTTGGGTACAGAACTTCTTAAGAGCACATCTTTTCACCCGGCTACTGATGCACAAACTGAACGCACGAATAGAACACTTGAAGATATGTTGCGAGCAGTAGCCTTAGATAGGCAAGGATCTTGGGATGAGTGCCTAGACATGGTGGAATTTTCATACAACAATAGTTACCAGGCAAGCATCCAGATGGCACCTTTTGAGGCTTTGTATGGTCGTCGTTGTCGTAATCCTGTATGTTGGGACGACTTCAGTGAATCTGTTACTCTAGGACCGGCCATGTTAGAGGAGATGACTGATCAGGTAAAAATGATTCGAGAAAGACTTAAAGCGGCCCAGGATCGACAAAAGTCCTACGCAGATCTTAAGAGGAGACCTGATGAGTTCGCCGTGGGGGATTTTGTGTTATTGAGAGTTTCACCGATGAAGGTAGTCATGAGGTTTGGCAAGAGGGGGAAGTTGAGCCCAAAGTTTATAGGACCTTATGAGATCACAGAGAAGGTAGGAAAGGTCGCTTACAGACTAGCATTACCCAATGAGTTGGGTAAGGTCCATGATGTGTTTCACATTTCGCAGTTGAAGACATATGTTCCCGATAAATCTCATGTGCTAGATCCTGAACCCTTAGATCTGGATGAGAATCTATCTTATGAAGAGAAGCCTATCCAGATCTTAGATTCTAAGGTGCGTAGTACGAGGAGAAAAGATATAAAGATGGTGAAAGTTCTATGGGCTAACCAGCGCACACAGGAGGCAACGTGGGAAACTGAAGATTCCATGCGTGAGAAATACCCGCACCTTTTTTTCTTGAGGTTAGTAAGTTACGGGGTCGTAACTAAGTCTTTAAGGGGGGTAGAATGTGATAGAATTTCGCACGTTTTGCACGTATTTTCTCCTCTATGATATCGACCTATTACAAATTACATGCTTTTGATTGATCGCGTCGAGTCAATTGTATGATTTTTACATGTTTTTGATTGATTATGTTAAGTTAATTGTGTGATATTTACATGCTTTGTTTGGGTGTTGAGTTAATTTAGATGATTATGAATGCTCGGAACGAAATATGTATGAATATTTGGATTGAGTGAGTATAATAGTGTCAATAAGGTCACGATTCTCGAGTTAATTCTTTAGGCTTAAAATCGTTAAGACGCCTTCTTGAGTTATTAGAAATATAAATTTTCACAATTAGTATCTTCGTTGCGCTAGTTTCGGGGACGAAACTCCTTTTAAGGGGGGTAGTCTGTAACACCCCGAGATTTTAATGACGTAATTATTTAATATTTAATGCTTTTTAAAGATTTTACAATTATTATTTAATTATTCCCGAATTAATTTTAATAAATTCCTTTCACATACGGATTTAAATGTCGACTTATATATATATTAGAAATATAGTTACGATTCTCAAATAAAGAGATTCAAATAAAAATGATTATTTTATTAAAATGTGTGAACCCACGAAGGTGAGTCTCTTAGTTGGGTCTCGTAAGATAATAAATCGAGATAAAAATAAATAAAATAAGCCTAATAATAATAATAATAATAATAAAAAAAAAAAAAAAAGAGAAAAAGGAAAAAGAAGTATAAATACCCATGAAACCCTAAACGCTCGCAAGACCAAGCCGTCATTCTCCCTTCTCCTCCTTTCCTTCCCTCCTTGCACCAGCAGCCGCCTCCCCCTCCCCGCACAGCAACCAGCCGCCAACAACACCAGCAGCAGGGCTGCGCCCTTCTTCCCCAACAGCAGCAACCAACTTTGCTCCACCACCTAGCAGCAGCAGCCGCTGCTTTGTGCACCCCAAACAGCAGCTGTGAGCAGCCGGCACCCTCACCACCATCAGCTGCCGCCCACGTGACCAACAGCCACCAGCAGCAGGGGCTGCAATCTTCCCCGCCAGCAAGCAGTCGGTTCTGGACCTCCTTCCAGCCGGTTCTGAGCTCTTCCACCATCTCCACAAGCTTCATTCTCCTCTTCACTTTCCTTACTAGTCTTAGCTTGGTGAGCCATCTCCTCTTCCCCTATTTGATTCCTCCTTGTTCCAATTGAAAAATTATAAAGTTTATGAGGAAAGTGTTGAACTTTATATGATTGTTATTGAATCTTGCTATGAGTAAGAGTTGGATTTATGAATTGAATATATATTTATGAATTAAGGTTTAAAGTAAGAATGTAGATGAAAGTTGTACTACTTTTGTGTTAAAGGATGTTTTATAGCTTTAATAAGTTGGTATGAGATTTGAATATGTGATTATATTGTGAATGGTGATTGTAGTGACTATGGAAGTGATCTTAGTTGTTAAATTGGGATAAATAGCTGCTAGTTGTTATGGTTTGATTGTTGTGAATTACAAGTATTCTTATTAAGTTGTTATTGAAGTCATAATACATAGTCTTAGTAAGGCCGTAAGAATGATGTCAACTTATTGTAAAAGGTTGTTAAGTTGCTTGTAGTGATGCTCGATTGTAGGCTCTCTAACTTTGGAGGATGTAGCGAAGAATGTTGCGATCTGACCACTTTAAGAATTGTCCTCATGTCATAATAGAGTTATATGTAACCCTGTGAGACTTAAGTGTGAATCGTTATAACTCAAAGTTAGTTGGCATAATGAAACAGTCGACATGATCCTTTATTCTTTGCCGATGGAAAGAACTTGTGTTATTGTTGAATTGACGATTATGCTTGATGTTGAATGAGATGCGTACGTGCTAGAAGTAATTGAAAACTTGTCGTGAATGGATGATAGTGGTTACTTGGTTTCTTGCTGGTATACCAAAGTAGTTAAGAGAACTTATAAGTTCTATTCCCAACTTGCATAGGTTCCCAGTTTATAAGAGGAAAGTAGACCCTTAGTTGGGTGATTTTTGTAACTTGTTGTCGTGCAGTGACGCTTACAGGTACGTACACGCAGTAATTAATTATCATATTCATTGTTTCAAAGTACTATTCATATTTCATGATTATATGCATCGTATTAGAATTATAGAACGTCAGAAAGTAAGTCATACTAGAGGATAGTCATAAATAGTGATATAGGCAAGTAAAGTGGAAGCATTAGGAGACTATGAGAACAGATTTCGAAATAGTAGAGAACGCACCATAGTTGTGTGTAGTATCGAAGTGTTTTTCCTACTTATTGAGCCTTGATTTATGATTAGTTGGCGTGACTCAGCGGGATTATGCCCGGTTGATTTATTAGTCCCCTAGGTGAGGTTCGACGGGACCACCGTAAGGGGGGTATGAGCATGCTTGGGTCATTGGGCGCCGGGAGGCCAATAACGCCCCTTGACCGAGGTGTTACCATGAGGGCCTTGCAAACCCCAATATGGTGGCCTCTTCACTGGTTTAGTACCCCAGTGTGTTAGTTTTTCCCGAAGGTAGGATCCGAGAGGGTCAGCTGGAGGGGGTATGAGCTCATACTTTGCCATTGGGCGCCGGGAGGCCGATAACGCCCTTTGGAGTGTAACTATGCCAGGAAGTAGAGAAAAGATCATTTTTCCAATGGGCGCCGGGAGGCCGATAACGCCCTTGGCCATGTCACTATGCCATGAATAGAGCAAGGATCCATTACCTTGATTATACCTTGAGAGATTAGCAGTTAAAAGAGAAATTATGAATAAATAGAGGTGTTTAGACAGATGAGTAGACTTGCTATTGCCATACTATATCGTTGTCTATTGTTTTGCTCAATGACTTCAATTATTATAAGTTCATTATTACTGACGTGTACATGTTGTTGTTTGCTCATGACTCTCTATGATGTTCCTGCTATGACGCATATGACTATGTCATTATGTTGAGCAGCAGGAGGATCATAGCTTGGCATGACAGGTATAGGAGCTTCTTGTGCCTTGCATTGGGGGAAGAGCGGAGTACGATCGTAACAATTGTGTATAAATTGTCTTAATGCTTGTAGCTTCTATGATACTTGTAAAGTTTTCTTTTGGGGTTGTAAAATTTCTTTTGTATGGAGCCATGTGACTCCTCGTATGATCCATAAATCCGCTGCGTAGTTTTGGATGTACAGTAGGGAGAATACTCCTTTAGTATCCGTCAGATCGATGCGTTAACACTGGAACCACGATCCTCGTTAGAGTTGACGTTTGAGAAGCCGACGATGATTTATTCCGTCGTGACGTATTCTTTTGAAAGGCGTTTTAGGCCTTAGATTAGTTTAATCATGATAATCAATTATAACTATATATATTTTAGTCACATCCTCAATTTCAGCAGAGATGCTGCCGAAATTTCCGCCCACTCATCTTTTAATTAATCCTTAGCATTTATGTTAAGTATTTCTTTTCCTTTTCTTTTTTTATGTAACACCCGAATTTCCTCCCTTCCTTCACGATTCTGGTTTCGTTTAAGGGGTTGGAAATTCAGGGGTGTTACAGGTGGTATCAGAGCCAGTGGTTCCTACTTTGACGCTCGTATTCTAAAGTCTTTAAGAAATTGTTTGAAGTTAACGTTACGTGTGAGAGCTGGGGTAGATTTAGGATAGATATACAACTTATGTTTTGCGTTGCGGTGATTATTCCATGTGCATAAGTAGAATAAGTCAACTAATTTGATATTAGACTCATAAGTGCAAGTTGCTCATACTTATGACTCCCTTGTGAACATGATTTTATTTAACAGATGCTAATTACATTCTTTGCAATATTGAGTATTATTTTGTGTTAGTGAAGCTTTTAGCACAATCTACTAAATTTGTATAATAATGCTTAGATGTGATGTTAATTGAACCTTATTGGTATGAGAAGGTTAATACGTTACGTGATTTGGACGCTTGAGAATCTATATATGACAATATTCACTTCTTATGTGCGAATTACGTCTTTTAACTGTTCATTTACAAAATTCTTTAAGATAAGTGTAGTATTGTCTAAGCTTGATTATCATAGAGGTAGGAGTACACATGCAGATATGTTCGATCGTGAGTTAAATCTTCGACCCCACACTTTCTCACCTTTTTGGAATAGATGAGAAATAAACTTATATTCGTGTTGGATGATGCTGACAGGAAATGCCTCCTCTATCTAGCAAACGTTGGAGACAACGCTCTTCTAACAAGGCACTACGTGAGCTGGTTATGGAACTGGCCGAGGAAAGGAGGTCAAATTCCAAGCCGATCGCAGAGACAGCTTCCTCCATGAGTAAGAGAATCTCTCAGAATAAACCTCCTACGTACTCAGGGACTGGAGAACCTGCAGCCTTGGAAGGGTGGTTACGGGAATTTGACAAATTGTTCAACGTGGTACAATGCCCAGAGCACTTGAGGGTAGACCAGGCTGCATTTTACCTTCAAGAAGAGGCAGATTATTGGTGGTCGAATGCAAGAGATAGTGTGATGAGTGATCCTGATAATCCGCTCAGTTGGAAGGATTTCAAGACGATGATCCGAGAAAAGTTCTACCCACCACATATAAGGAAGCAAAAGTCCAATGAATTTGCCAGACTTGAGATGGGAGGGATGTCCGTGGATGAATACTATAAGAAATTCATGGAATATGTTAAATATTGCCCTGACGACGTCCCTACCGAAGAAAAGAAGATGCAAAGATTTGAATTGGGATTAGTGAACCAGGTGCAAGTTCTCATTGATAGCGACAGGTACACCACATTGGATGCGATGTATCAGAGAGCCGCTCAGGTTGGGAGCTTGCTCAAGTTGGATAAGGGAAAAGAGCCCGAGACTAGTAGTGGGGCCGCCCCAAGTGGGGAAAAGAGGAAAGAGAATTTCCATCAACAACACAGTTTTCATTACAGCAAGAGGCATCGAAGCTTCAATGACCAACACCTTGGAAATAGGAGGAATGGTAAGCCTCGGTCGGGAGGTGCTAGTGATCGAAAGGTGGTCAATAATCGTCTTGGCAAGGAGAGGGTCTTCTTTTGCTCTAAGTGTCCCAACAATCACCCGGGGAAAGACTGTAGTGGGAATTTGGTAGAATGCAAATATTGTGGCAAGCTGGGACACCGAGAATATGAGTGCTTTGCAAAGTATGGACATCCAGCTCAACAATATAATGGGCAACAAAGCTCCAGACCGGGGAATTTCAGAAATAACAACAATGGGAACGACCACAGTGGTAGGAAGCTGAACCACCAAAGGGATTGGAATGGAAATCGCACGCCTCAAAGTAACTTCAAGTCTGGAGGGCTTAATGGGAACAACAATCGGAATGGCAATGGAGGAGCCAACACGGCGGTAACTCATCCAACTATTGGGAGGTTGACAGCTATTAGCAGTAAGGAGGCAGAGTCGGCAAGGGATGTGGTGACAGGTACGTTCCTTGTAAATTCAGTACCTGTTAAAGTATTGTTTGATACTGGAGCATCTGATTCGTTTTTATGCACATCAAAGATCGAGAAGTTAGGATTAAAGAACCCTGAATCCACCTCTAATGTAGTAGCGATTCCATCGGGGGAGTTATTCCGGTGTACTAGGTTATATAGAGGAGTTCCTTTAATCATAGGAGGAGTTGCTTTCCCTAGTAACTTTTATGAGCTCGACATGGATGACTTAGACATAATTCTTGGGATGGATTGGTTAGGTCATTTCAAGGCAGAGATTGAGTGCGACAAACAAGAAGTGAGGCTTGTGGGACCTAAAGGAAAAAGGGTAAAGTATAACAAGGGCACTTCGGGGTTACGGGCTAGCATAGTATCTTCCTTGAGAATGAAGAGATTGCTGAGGCAGGGATTAACTTGTTACTTGTGTTACGTTCGAAGAATAGAGGATAAGGTTGTGGCTCTTGAGACCGTTCCCGTCGTAAACGAGTTTATGGATGTCTTCCCAGACGAAATACCTGGAATGCCACCTACTCGGGACTTTGAATTTACCATAGACTTAGTACCTGGGGCAGGACCCATATCTAAAGCGCCTTATAGGATGGCACCAGCAGAGATGGAAGAATTGAGAAAACAAGTAGAAGAGTTGTTGGAGAAAGGGTACATACGACCGAGTGTTTCGCCCTGGGGGGTACCTGTGTTGTTTGTTCGCAAGAAGGACGGTAGTATGAGACTTTGCATAGATTACCGTGAGTTGAACAAGGTTACTGTGAAGAACAAATACCCTCTACCGAGAATTGATGACCTGTTTGACCAGCTTAAGGGAGACGGGATGTTTTCGAAGATTGACTTGAGGTCTGGCTATCATCAATTGAGAATAGCAGAGAGAGATGTACCCAAGACGGCCTTTAGGACTCGCTATGGGCATTTTGAGTTTACAGTAATGCCATTTGGGCTGACAAATGCACCAGCAGCATTCATGTGTTTGATGAATCGGGTATTCAGTGCATGCCTTGATAAGTTCGTCGTAGTCTTCATTGATGATATCTTGGTGTATTCAAAGGATGAGGAAGAGCACGAGCGACATTTGAGGCAAGTGTTGCAGATACTTCGGGAGAATCAATTGTATGCCAATTTTTCTAAGTGTGAGTTTTGGCTTGAGAAAGTTTCATTTCTGGGGCATTTCGTATCCAAAGAGGGAGTTACCGTGGATCCAGCTAAGATTGAGGCAGTGAGGGATTGGCATACACCGAAAAATGTGACCGAGATTCGAAGTTTTCTGGGTTTGGCTGGTTACTATAGAAGATTTGTGAAGGATTTCTCGAAGATTGCCCGACCAATGACTAATTTGATGAAGAAAGACAAGAGATTTGAGTGGACTGAAGAGTGTGAGGGAGCCTTCCAAACATTAAAGGAGAGATTGACTACTGCACCGGTTTTAACCCTTCCAGACAGCACGTCCGAATATCTTGTGTATAGTGATGCCTCGAAAAATGGGTTAGGGTGTGTGTTGATGCAAGATCGAAAGGTTATTGCTTATGCATCACGACAACTTAAACCGCATGAAGTCAATTATCCGACTCATGACCTAGAACTAGCAGCTATTGTCTTTGCCCTGAAGATTTGGAGACATTACTTGTATGGAGTGAAGTGCAAAATTTATACTGACCATCAAAGCTTGCGATACTTATATACACAACAAAATTTGAACATGAGGCAACGAAGGTGGCTAGAGTTGATTAACGACTATGATGTAGAGTTTAATTACCATGAGGGTAAGGCCAATGTGGTAGCCGATGCTTTGAGTAGAAAGACTTGTCATTCCTTAGCTTCCTTAACTGTTCCTAGAGAGTTGCAGAGAGACTTGGAAGGATTGAATCTCGAGATTGTACAGCGTGGGGAGCTAGAGTCCCGATTAGCAGCCTTATCCATCCGACCCTCAATTTTTGAGGAAATTTTAACAAATCAAGTGAGTGACCCTTTATTAGAGAAGACGAGAGAGCAGGTTAGAGAAGGGAAAGCTGAAGGATTCATGATATTCGAGGATGGTAGCCTTCGGTACAAGGGTCGATGGTGTGTACCTTCTACCTGCACAGAGCTTAAGGAAAAGATCTTGACAGAAGCGCATAGCTCAAGGTACTCTATCCACCCGGGAGGAGACAAAATGTACCAAGACTTGAAGCAGACATTTTGGTGGTCGGGAATGAAAAGAGATATTGCTGAGTTTGTTTCCAAGTGTTTGACTTGCCAGAAGGTAAAGAGCGAGCATAAAAGGCCTGCAGGTTTGCTCCAACCTTTGGATATTCCAGTATGGAAATGGGATGACATATCAATGGATTTTGTTTTGGGTTTACCGAGGACTAAGTCAGGAAATGATACATTATGGGTGATCGTGGATAGACTCACCAAGAGTGCTAAGTTCATTCCGATGAATAATCAGTGGGATATGGATCAGTTGGCTCGAGCTTACCTTAAGAATGTTGTACGATACCATGGTGTCCCTAGATCTATAGTGTCTGATCGCGATACTAGATACGTGTCGAAATTTTGGGAAGCATTCCAGAAAGCTTTGGGTACAGAACTTCTTAAGAGCACATCTTTTCACCCGGCTACTGATGCACAAACTGAACGCACGAATAGAACACTTGAAGATATGTTGCGAGCAGTAGCCTTAGATAGGCAAGGATCTTGGGATGAGTGCCTAGACATGGTGGAATTTTCATACAACAATAGTTACCAGGCAAGCATCCAGATGGCACCTTTTGAGGCTTTGTATGGTCGTCGTTGTCGTAATCCTGTATGTTGGGACGACTTCAGTGAATCTGTTACTCTAGGACCGGCCATGTTAGAGGAGATGACTGATCAGGTAAAAATGATTCGAGAAAGACTTAAAGCGGCCCAGGATCGACAAAAGTCCTACGCAGATCTTAAGAGGAGACCTGATGAGTTCGCCGTGGGGGATTTTGTGTTATTGAGAGTTTCACCGATGAAGGTAGTCATGAGGTTTGGCAAGAGGGGGAAGTTGAGCCCAAAGTTTATAGGACCTTATGAGATCACAGAGAAGGTAGGAAAGGTCGCTTACAGACTAGCATTACCCAATGAGTTGGGTAAGGTCCATGATGTGTTTCACATTTCGCAGTTGAAGACATATGTTCCCGATAAATCTCATGTGCTAGATCCTGAACCCTTAGATCTGGATGAGAATCTATCTTATGAAGAGAAGCCTATCCAGATCTTAGATTCTAAGGTGCGTAGTACGAGGAGAAAAGATATAAAGATGGTGAAAGTTCTATGGGCTAACCAGCGCACACAGGAGGCAACGTGGGAAACTGAAGATTCCATGCGTGAGAAATACCCGCACCTTTTTTTCTTGAGGTTAGTAAGTTACGGGGTCGTAACTAAGTCTTTAAGGGGGGTAGAATGTGATAGAATTTCGCACGTTTTGCACGTATTTTCTCCTCTATGATATCGACCTATTACAAATTACATGCTTTTGATTGATCGCGTCGAGTCAATTGTATGATTTTTACATGTTTTTGATTGATTATGTTAAGTTAATTGTGTGATATTTACATGCTTTGTTTGGGTGTTGAGTTAATTTAGATGATTATGAATGCTCGGAACGAAATATGTATGAATATTTGGATTGAGTGAGTATAATAGTGTCAATAAGGTCACGATTCTCGAGTTAATTCTTTAGGCTTAAAATCGTTAAGACGCCTTCTTGAGTTATTAGAAATATAAATTTTCACAATTAGTATCTTCGTTGCGCTAGTTTCGGGGACGAAACTCCTTTTAAGGGGGGTAGTCTGTAACACCCCGAGATTTTAATGACGTAATTATTTAATATTTAATGCTTTTTAAAGATTTTACAATTATTATTTAATTATTCCCGAATTAATTTTAATAAATTCCTTTCACATACGGATTTAAATGTCGACTTATATATATATTAGAAATATAGTTACGATTCTCAAATAAAGAGATTCAAATAAAAATGATTATTTTATTAAAATGTGTGAACCCACGAAGGTGAGTCTCTTAGTTGGGTCTCGTAAGATAATAAATCGAGATAAAAATAAATAAAATAAGCCTAATAATAATAATAATAATAATAAAAAAAAAAAAAGAGAAAAAGGAAAAAGAAGTATAAATACCCATGAAACCCTAAACGCTCGCAAGACCAAGCCGTCATTCTCCCTTCTCCTCCTTTCCTTCCCTCCTTGCACCAGCAGTCGCCTCCCCCTCCCCGCACAGCAACCAGCCGCCAACAACACCAGCAGCAGGGCTGCGCCCTTCTTCCCCAACAGCAGCAACCAACTTTGCTCCACCACCTAGCAGCAGCAGCCGCTGCTTTGTGCACCCCAAACAGCAGCTGTGAGCAGCCGGCACCCTCACCACCATCAGCTGCCGCCCACGTGACCAACAGCCACCAGCAGCAGGGGCTGCAATCTTCCCCGCCAGCAAGCAGTCGGTTCTGGACCTCCTTCCAGCCGGTTCTGAGCTCTTCCACCATCTCCACAAGCTTCATTCTCCTCTTCACTTTCCTTACTAGTCTTAGCTTGGTGAGCCATCTCCTCTTCCCCTATTTGATTCCTCCTTGTTCCAATTGAAAAATTATAAAGTTTATGAGGAAAGTGTTGAACTTTATATGATTGTTATTGAATCTTGCTATGAGTAAGAGTTGGATTTATGAATTGAATATATATTTATGAATTAAGGTTTAAAGTAAGAATGTAGATGAAAGTTGTACTACTTTTATGTTAAAGGATGTTTTATAGCTTTAATAAGTTGGTATGAGATTTGAATATGTGATTATATTGTGAATGGTGATTGTAGTGACTATGGAAGTGATCTTAGTTGTTAAATTGGGATAAATAGCTGCTAGTTGTTATGGTTTGATTGTTGTGAATTACAAGTATTCTTATTAAGTTGTTATTGAAGTCATAATACATAGTCTTAGTAAGGCCGTAAGAATGATGTCAACTTATTGTAAAAGGTTGTTAAGTTGCTTGTAGTGATGCTCGATTGTAGGCTCTCTAACTTTGGAGGATGTAGCGAAGAATGTTGCGATCTGACCACTTTAAGAATTGTCCTCATGTCATAATAGAGTTATATGTAACCCTGTGAGACTTAAGTGTGAATCGTTATAACTCAAAGTTAGTTGGCATAATGAAACAGTCGACATGATCCTTTATTCTTTGCCGATGGAAAGAACTTGTGTTATTGTTGAATTGACGATTATGCTTGATGTTGAATGAGATGCGTACGTGCTAGAAGTAATTGAAAACTTTTCGTGAATGGATGATAGTGGTTACTTGGTTTCTTGCTGGTATACCAAAGTAGTTAAGAGAACTTATAAGTTCTATTCCCAACTTGCATAGGTTCCCAGTTTATAAGAGGAAAGTAGACCCTTAGTTGGGTGATTTTTGTAACTTGTTGTCGTGCAGTGACGCTTACAGGTACGTACACGCAGTAATTAATTATCATATTCATTGTTTCAAAGTACTATTCATATTTCATGATTATATGCATCGTATTAGAATTATAGAACGTCAGAAAGTAAGTCATACTAGAGGATAGTCATAAATAGTGATATAGGCAAGTAAAGTGGAAGCATTAGGAGACTATGAGAACAGATTTCGAAATAGTAGAGAACGCACCATAGTTGTGTGTAGTATCGAAGTGTTTTTCCTACTTATTGAGCCTTGATTTATGATTAGTTGGCGTGACTCAGCGGGATTATGCCCGGTTGATTTATTAGTCCCCTAGGTGAGGTTCGACGGGACCACCGTAAGGGGGGTATGAGCATGCTTGGGTCATTGGGCGCCGGGAGGCCGATAACGCCCCTTGACCGAGGTGTTACCATGAGGGCCTTGCAAACCCCAATATGGTGGCCTCTTCACTGGTTTAGTACCCCAGTGTGTTAGTTTTTCCCGAAGGTAGGATCCGAGAGGGTCAGCTGGAGGGGGTATGAGCTCATACTTTGCCATTGGGCGCCGGGAGGCCGATAACGCCCTTTGGAGTGTAACTATGCCAGGAAGTAGAGAAAAGATCATTTTTCCAATGGGCGCCGGGAGGCCGATAACGCCCTTGGCCATGTCACTATGCCATGAATAGAGCAAGGATCCATTACCTTGATTATACCTTGAGAGATTAGCAGTTAAAAGAGAAATTATGAATAAATAGAGGTGTTTAGACAGATGAGTAGACTTGCTATTGCCATACTATATCGTTGTCTATTGTTTTGCTCAATGACTTCAATTATTATAAGTTCATTATTACTGACGTGTACATGTTGTTGTTTGCTCATGACTCTCTATGATGTTCCTGCTATGACGCATATGACTATGGTCATTATGTTGAGCAGCAGGAGGATCATAGCTTGGCATGACAGGTATAGGAGCTTCTTGTGCCTTGCATTAGGGGAAGAGCGGAGTACGATCGTAACAATTGTGTATAAATTGTCTTAATGCTTGTAGCTTCTATGATACTTGTAAAGTTTTCTTTTGGGGTTGTAAAATTTCTTTTGTATGGAGCCATGTGACTCCTTGTATGATCCATAAATCCGCTGCGTAGTTTTGGATGTACAGTAGGGAGAATACTCCTTTAGTATCCGTCAGATCGATGCGTTAACACTGGAACCACGATCCTCGTTAGAGTTGACGTTTGAGAAGCCGACGATGATTTATTCCGTCGTGACGTATTCTTTTGAAAGGCGTTTTAGGCCTTAGATTAGTTTAATCATGATAATCAATTATAACTATATATATTTTAGTCACATCCTCAATTTCAGCAGAGATGCTGCCGAAATTTCCGCCCACTCATCTTTTAATTAATCCTTAGCATTTATGTTAAGTATTTCTTTTCCTTTTCTTTTTTTATGTAACACCCGAATTTCCTCCCTTCCTTCACGATTCTGGTTTCATTTAAGGGGTTGGAAATTCAGGGGTGTTACACCAATAGTAATCATAAAATTGGCAAACCGCTGGTATCAAGCTCGGGGGGCTTGTTTGAGACCATACAAAGATTTGAGAAGAAGACAAACATGATCGGGAGCTTGTAACCCCTATGAGAAGAAGGGTAAACCAAAAAGACACACGAAGCGAAATGAGGTTGGAGTTTATGGATAGTAGTAAAGGGAAAGAGAAGGAAACATAAACACCCAAAAACTCGTAGATGAGTATAGGAAGGAGACTTACGATAAAGTAAGTGAGTGGGAGTGAGATTGCTAAGGAGTTTAGAAGGGAGAATATTAAGGAGATAAGTGGCCGTGGTTAAGGCGTGAGGCCAAAACGACGGAGGAAGAGAAGCATGACACAAAAGAGTACGGACGATGTTATTGATGGAGCGGATTTTTCGTTCGGATTTGCCATTTTGAGAAGAAATGTAAGGACAAAAGAAGCGAAGAGTAAGACCCTGATGAGCACAAAATTGATGAAACATTTTATTGTCAAATTCACCCTCGTTATCACATTGAAAAGTTTTGATTTTGAGTTCAAACTGGGTAAGAACAAAGGTATTGAAATTCGCAAACACATCATATACTTGGGATTTGCGAATTAAGGGAAAAGTCCACAAAATAATTAGTTAATTGTCAAGAAAAAGAACATAATATTTGTATCCCGATTGACAACAAATAGGAGATGTCCACAAATCACTATAAATAATATCAAAAGGCTTAGTACTCATGGACATAGAATTAATAAAAAGAAATTGAATATGTTTTCCCAAAGGACATGAATGACAAACAAAAGTAGGATCTTTATTGCATTGAATTAAATGAGAAGAATACAAGAAATTTAAAATCGCATTTCCCGGATGGCGTAAACGGGAATGTCAAACACTAGTAGACAAAACGGAAAAAGCCGATGGTGTGGATGAAGTAGAAGAAGCTCCATGTGTTGACTGGAAAGGATAAAGATCACCCGTGCTATTAGATCTCAGAACGATGTTCCCCGTGGCTAAGTCCTTCACAGAAAATCCAAAAGGATCAAATTCAACGGAAACCATATTATCATGAGTAAATTTACGGACAGAAATTAAGTTTTTAATAAGTTTGGGTGCATGTAAGACATTTTTGAGGGTAAGGGTTTTTGTGAGGAAGGAAAAGAAAGTTGCCCGTGACCATGAACTAGAATCATATTACCATTACCAACAACAATAACATTATTTGATTGATGCTTTAAAGGAAAATATGGCATTAAATTACCTTGAGATCGAGTCATGTGAGATGTGGCACCGGTATCCATGTAAAATTGCTCATCCGGAGTAGACAAATAAAGAGTATTCATGGCGTGATCAATATCCGTAGGAACATAACTCTTAGAAGCACTAGTCCCGGTGTGATAACTTTGAGCCGGCTGTGGGCCAAGAAGTCCAGCAGAAGAGGAGGAGGCATTGCATTGTGGGGGATGAGTAGCCCATGGAGTAGTAGGAAAAGGGGCAGGAGGTTGGGCCCAAAGCTGACCGGCCCAGTATGGCCATGGAGTGGACGGCTAAGGAATAAAAGAAGATGGGCCAGAATGTTGAGAAGTGCTGCTGGGCCGATGACCAAAAGAAGAACTAGGCCTGGGATTGTGGCGCTGCAAGAACTGGCCAAAACCGCTGGTGAAGCCGTGGTGGCTGCCGCGGCTGTTCCGGCCACCACGTTGAGGCTGACGGTGGCCACCACGGTGGTGGGGGGTACCACGGGACGCAAAATGGTCGGAATTGTCCTTAGGTGTAACAACAAGAGCCGAATCTTGAGCGGTAGAAGAGTGTTTATGGTTGGAGCGCTCTTCTAATTCTAACATAGAATGAAGAGTATCAAAAGAGGGAATTAGAGTCATGTGTTGAACAAAAGACCGAAAGGTTTTATAATCCGAATTTAAACCATGAAGAATTTGAAGAGCCAACCAATTATCGTAGATAGAAACACCAAGATTAGTAAGAGAAGTAGCAATAGTTTCAAGTACGTTGAATTAGGCTTTGACATTGGGAAAATTCGAGAGAGAAATTTCATTAAATTAAGACTCAAGATGAAGAATCTGGGAGGTTTTATTATTATGAAAATTGTTCTCAAGAAGAGTCCAAGCATCAAAAGCACAATCATCAGGACGAACAATAGATTGGAGAAGGGATGGACTAATAGAACCATAAATCCATATGCAAACGATGTCATCAAGTTGTTGCCATTTGAAATCTTTAGAAGCCGATGCTTTAGATGAGTCATCGGGAAGAATGTGACCATCCACAAGATGAGCCCGACTATGAAGTTTGAATAAAGTGACCCAAGTATGAAAGTTGGTGCCTTCTTCATCAAGTTGGATTGGCACACTAGATTTAATATTAGTAATCAAAGTTGCGGGATGAATTTTTGTGGGAAAAGCCATAGAATTATAAATGGATAAAAATACAGTACATACAAATTATGGAATAATGCACCTCAGTATTATCTTATCAGAATATATATGGAAAATAAGGTAATGAAGTTCAAAAAGTTATTGTTTCCATAGTGAAAGCAGTATGCACTAGCCAAAGTTTTTCTATAACCAAAGCTTTTGTAAGTGCATTGTTATAGTAACTGATCTGCACAAAGGTTGACATTGCTATTCTGTTCAATTATTTTTCTATAGTGTATAATGATTCCGGTAGAATAGATACTTTAAAATTTTATTCCCACTCTTCAACTTTGGAAATCAAGAACATTTGATTACTTAATTATACTTCTAAGCCCATAAAACATAATGATCCAAGTAAAATTGATAATTAAAAAGTTTATAACTGACCATTTATTTGTGAATATAAAAGAGATTTGTAGTCTATATAGCGTTCATGCTAACAAACAACTCAAAGCTCAACAATAAGTCCATCTTTAAATCTTAATCCAAGTCATTTGATGAGGTTGCAGAACTGTTACAGGTAATATGCTGCACAAATGAATAAAAACATCTTGGTTGAACGAAATCACAGAGATTTGCTAAAGTATGATGCAATCTAACGATGAGATCTTGACTAAAATCAAGCAATTACAACTCATCCAATTTCCTACATTTCAATGTAAGAGCATCGTAAGCACGCCCAACTCATGGACTATCACAAAATTCTTTATATGCTTCATAATATCTTAGAGGCAAAAATACAACGATAAAAGGAGCAATGTAATACCACTTTTCAAACGTAGAAGTACCATTTGATGAATCAATAAAAGTTAAAAGAACCTTACAAAATTTCATAGTTCATACTAAGATCCTTCATGTACATAACTAATTAACAAAAAGATCATACTTCACGCTACCATATAATTATAAGAAAAAAAGATGTGATAAGCGCAAACGTAGCACTAAAATGCATCGCAAGTGTTAATATTAATGGTGACTTGAGTGCATCAAATAAATTCTATGCATTAGTGTGGTTGCATAGAAGAGGAATCCTATGGGTAATTTAGTGTGAGTCTTAATTTGTGTGATGAGTATGGTGTTTTAGAGTGTGATTAAATACATGAAGTAATGAAGGTATTATAAAGACACTTAATCACAAGAATTATGGAGCATGATGAATGATATTAATGAGGAATTGCAAGAGTTCATGGTTCTTTGAAAGATGCTTTGAACGAGGCACTTGAAGCCTAGCCTTGCCTTGAACAAGTTCGAAGAACAGTAGCTTGCAAATTGCAGAACCAAGCTGTGCTCGAACGAGCACTTAGCAGATTCGAGCAACAGAAGCCACTAGATGAGCTGCTTGAACGAGCAATGTGGTCAGACTATGCATTGGATCCTTTTATTCGACTGTTTGTGTTCCAAAACTGATTATTATGCCATTTAATCTTTGCATTAAGTATGGTTACTCATTAATGTATAAACCCCTATAAATTGGGAGTTCATGTGCTCATCAAAACCATCCACAAAGTACACCCCAAGCCTAAACATTAGCCTAATCTATTCACGATTGTAATTCTTCATATTTGAGATTTTTTTGAACTCCTTTGATAATATAAGAGGTACTACACACCGAAGGACGTAGCCTTAATTTGGTGAACCTCGTTAAATCTTTGTGTCATTTTATTGCATTATTTTCTCCTACAAATATTGTTTTCATTGATAGTGTAATTTGTTTGTCACAAGACATCATACATTTGATTTTGGTGATATTAGAGATTATAACACGTTGTTTGATCTCTAATATAGCATTTTCTGCAGCAAGGATCAACATGACATAAATTGAAACCAACAACTTATGAACACGAATTTACATACTTAGTAAGGTTAAACTCACCCCTGAATTTTGCGATTGTATACGCCCAATTTGCTGTTGTTTTGCATTCAAAATATATCACCGTATTTCAGATTTTTCAGTCGAATTATGGTTCATTGAAATCCGTGATACCGCCACAGTATACACATTAAATTATAAAATCAAGCAATTTTCGATTAACAGAAACAAAGTCATAATGCACCAAATTCTCAGAAAAATCAAACTCTAGAAAACCTAAAACCTAAACCCTAACAAACAAATCTAAGGAATCATAGTTCATAGGCAGCTTAGTTATAGATATCACCAAACAGCATACTTAACAATGATTAGACAAATCAATATTTAAAAGCATCTAACATACAAATCTAAATCTGATGCTAAAACAACATCATAGGTCATAAGTAGGGGTGTTCTGTTCAATGGGCAGGGTTCCCATTTTAAGCCTTATCCAGTCCGTTTTTAGAAGGGCTTTATAAAGACAGGGCAGAAAACAAGCTCTTCTATAATTATAATGAAGCGGGCTATATAAAAGGGCTTAATAAGGGTCGGAAATGAGCATTTGTAAATAGCATAATTAAATGTATAATTTAAATATTATAAATGACAATATCAATGGAAATTATTAATATTTTTTCAATTTAATTATTATAAATGATAATTTAATTGTTATAAATTGATAAATGGGGATTAAAATAATTTTTAGTAATAAAAATGTGTCAGGTTGGGCCGGGCCGGGCTTTCTCTAATTAAGTTTAAAGAACCCTTATCCAATCCGACCCATATTTACTTAAGCCTGGCACAACCCTTATCCGGCCCATTGAATACCCCGTAAACACAAGGTATCCTCTAGGATCATAAGACAATTGAGATGTGAAATAATTTGTCAAAGCCAATGAGCAAGAATGTTAGCATTGCGCTCTAAGGATCCATTTATGCAACGCAATACTTAACCTCATGTTCTTAAATAAATCTGAATACAGCTACAACATAACATTATTATGAAAATCGCGATGTTAAACATTAAATTGAGAGTCAAACTGTCAAAGTAACCTCAAAGTTGTGACTGACGCTTAGGACTTAAGAGTAATCTTAGTCCCATATCAATGACTTGTACTCTTAATAGGTCTCAAGACTTGAACATATCACAGTGAATATTGCAGAATTATAATTTAAAATTCCACTTAAATGCAACTCAAATACGAACTATCTACTTGAATTCCAAAAGAGATAACCCAATTTCCATGAAAAGGAAAGTTCATCAGTGAATAGTGTTGTTTATTTACAATGCAACAAGCTAATTTCTGATGTCAATTGGCTCTCGCCAATAAAGAGTGTTGTTCATTAGATTCAATGAAATTGAATTCTTTCGTGGGATCACAAACAAGGAAATTCAAGCATGTATAATATTATTGAGGTAGAGTAGTTGGTAAGACTCTTACTTAACAAATTAACGGTCATAAGTTCAATTCCCGTTAATTATATTTTTTTCTCTCTCCATTTTTATCTTTCCAAAGCAACTTTTTAACTTTCAAATATTTCTCTTACATCATTTAGTTTTTACACATTCATAAAACAATTTTTTTGAAAGAAACCTAAAAATTTTCATTGATAAAAATGTCATACGATATCCACAGCAGAATAACAAATGATCAAATACATAACAAGTTTAATCAAAAAAAATTCTATATTATTGAATGTATTAGTCGAACTGATACCCATGATGATGTCATATACGTTTTTACCATTAAATTGATAACAAGACTCCAAAATCTCACCATGAGAGACTTTAAAACCCAATATATGGGTTGATCAAATCCAATAAATAAATAGCATAACTCTATAATATAAAGAGATTGAACAAGCAAAAATAAAGATATTGGAGGCGTACCATCAACCTTAAGGTTGATAGTAGTCCAAATTAAAGTAAATAATGGATGTTAGAATTTTTTTGAGAGAAAAAAGATAGAGAGAGAAATTGTTATTGTTTACAAAGTTTTTTACACATCCATAAAACATCAATTATCACTCAATTATTATAAAAAATAATCAACAATTTATTTTTTTATTTTTCAACCATGTAAGCTTTTACTCTAATTATTATTAGTCATCAATATATTAGTATTACTTTTTTCTCTTCCATTTTAACATTAATGATGGAAGTTTAATTTTCCACAACTTAATTTAAGTAATTTTTACAAAATCAGTATCAATAAAATTAGAAATTATGTTGAGTTTTTATTTCATTCTAGTATTTAAAATTAAATTTGTGTTGAATTTTTATTAAGTTTGAGAAAATCTCTCTTTTTAGTTATATAGGGCCTCAATTTTAAAAATTTATGAAAAATAAACAAGGCTTCAAAATTGTTTGCTCCAAACCTGATTTAAACCTATAATTTTATAACCCAATACTTCAATCTTAGCCGTAAAATCCTAACCTCCTTGCCTCCTTAGTGTAGATTTTTATTTCGTTGATGATATGCATTTCACATTTTATATCACATCTCTCATTGTTTTCTTTGCCCTCTCTTTGGAGGGCATAAGGATATGGTTGTTCCATGGTAGGTATAATGAAATCAATTGTTTTCTAGATTTTTATAAACCATACAAATTGTGGCTTTCCATGTCCAAGTAATTTTCATGTTTTGGTGTTTGGCAATTACCCGTTGGCTATTAGTTGTTGATTTTTTTGTTGGCTTATTTGTCCAATTTAAAGTGTAGTCGTGTTTGTAGACAAAGCTAAAAAACCTGATATTTATGGAGATATTTGATAAAGTTAGATATTAATTGTTTGTTGTTTATTAGAATTAAAAGAGGATTAACAAGCCTAAAGCCAACAACAAAAATTAGTTGGAGCAACTTTTTTACTTTAGTTTAAAAGTATTTGTTTCGGTAATGAAACGAGGAAGTGCAAAAGACACTTAAAATACCTGGAGATTGATGGAAGAGTGATCAAGTGAAACGGTTTATAAGAGAAAGCAACTTGAATTCCTGCAATACAACACGTTAGCCTTGTCCGGGGGGTGATCTCCCGGAAAACCCCTCCGACGCTCAAGTTAGAACGTAGATCGGAAATTAATGAATGACAGATTGTTGAATGAATGCAAGAAGGAAGGTCGGGATTGGGATTGCTGGTGTTAGTGCTAGAGTTTAGGAAGGCTAAGGAAATAATGTAAGCAAGGATACTAGGAAAGCTATTTCAGATGATCCTCCCTCCTTGATGGTAGCTTCTATTTATAATGGTGAAGAAGGGGAGTTATTTCTGAGAAGAAGTGGACTAACATGGGAGTAGTGGGAGTAATGGGAGGTGGACTGGTCAGGGGAAGAATGGACAGTTATTCATCTGAAGCAAGGAGAGCCAAGCATGTATGAAGAGTGGAAGGTGGTGGGTGGTTATTCTCCTTAAAAGGAGGATAGCCACAGGAGAGGGATGGCAAAGGATTTAAGTATTCTGGAGGTAAAAACCTATGGGCCTGCCAAAGAAGAAAAGAGGTCCAGCCAAAAAGTCTATTGACTAAAAGTCAAAGTCAAATCCCGAAAGGTCAAAGGGTATTTTAGGGATATGATGCTAATTATTTAATTAAAAACAATACCATGACATTTAGCCCCACGCATGAAGGACAATATGAGGGGAGAGTCCCGACGCCCTGAAATATCTTCCTTTATGCGGATAAATATGCACCCATCATAATTGATTTAGTGAAGGGACACGATCATAGAGAACATGCGAAAGCCCCATGAGGATGAACACATGCCCAATCTGGCGAATTTTCTGATGAATCATGAAAGTTGAGCTTGAAAGCTTTGAATCGACTGTTCATATGCCAAATTCCGAATTGTAACGAAAAAGATATGACCTTTTAAACTTGTCAGGCAAGAACACATTGAATACGGGTCAAACGGACATATGAAGCCGCGGCTTGAAGTATGCCGCGAAGTAGCCCCAGGCGTGTTAGTACATCAGCGAAATGGTGAATGCGGGATCTAGATTCCGCGACATCATATTTCGGCCCTTGCTTTCACTGATATTGCAGAAATCAGGTTTTCAACAAAACACCCAAGGAGGGTCCGACTTATCGACTGTGCGGATTAAATCAACTGTCTGTTTTGAACTGATACCGCGTAACGTCAAGGGTATTTACGAATCAAATTCTTGGTAATGACGCGGCATTTCATTCTTCTCAACATTTTTACCCCTATGGTTGAACTATGCCGCGAACTAATAGTTTGCGTCTTCATTCGTAAGTTCAGCACGGGAATCCTTCTTCAATACTTAGAATATTTTGAGAAAGAGAAGGACCACCTGGGGGTCCGACTTATCGACCATACGGAAATCCTCTTAAGAAATTTTTATGTTTATTTCATTTGTCGTGTCCATAAGTCGGTCAGCTGAATCGTGTGACCTTCATTCTTCAAATGATTTCTCTTTCAGGAGATTCAATTTAGGGTCAGACTTATCGATCCTCCGGACATTGTCTGAAGGACTTAGAATAATTATACATATTCTACCCTTCCCTGGGAGTCCGACTTATCGACTCACCGGCTGGATGGTTTGATACTTAAACAAATTGATGATGTTTGCTCTTTAATTGAGGGTCCGACTTTTCGACCTCCCAACTAAATTCAAGGATTTAACACTTAGAAAAAATTTGCAAAATCACCCCTTCAACTAGGGTCCGACTAATAGACCTCACGGACATTATTAAACACTTGAGAAGAAATCTGTTGGCTTCCCCTCATCGGGAGTCCGACTTATCGACTTCCCAGCTTTCATTTGGAATTTCAACTTTTCTTTCAACTGTTCAAACCCAAAGTGAAGCATTTATTGCTGTTATAAATAGGGTAGTTGGAATAGTTCCATCTTACCTAATCTTCATTAACTCTTTTCAAATCTTCAAATTGCAAGAGAGAAAGTAGAGAGAAACGCTTGGACAATCCTCATCCCTCCTTCAAACTTCTGACAAATCCTTCGAAGATCTTCAAGGTTTCTGACAGATCTTCATCAAATTTCTGACGAATCTTCATATTTCTCTAAGGTATTCAAACTTTTCCCAGATTTTTCGAATTTCTTCAAGTTATTCTTCAAACTGTTCTCGAATTTCTTGAATATCTTCAATCTGTTCATGAATGCTAGCCTAGAACTTTGAATTTGTTTATGAATCTAGTCTCCATTCTTTACAAGTTTCGGCTTTTACTTTATTATTATCATGGATGTCGCGACTACTAACTCAGACACCAACCCTACTAACTTGCCGGAAACTCCTTTGATAGTACGTAGGCGTCTTAATAAAAAGGGTTTACCAATGGATGACTCGGATGAAAGTAGTTCAGTGAGAATTACCCCCCATTATGAACCAATAAAAGCTGGGGATGAGTCGTCCGTATCTCCTATATACCCTCCGGAGATTATGAAAACTGCTCCTTGGGAAGTGAGCATTGCTTTCTTTCCAAATTACTTGCCGCGAATAAATCCTGACCTAGAAGGGTTATTGTATGTAGATATGGAAAACCTTGAAGGATCAGCCGAGTCTTCAGGAAGAGAGAGTGCGGCGCCAGCTCCTCCTCCATTCTACATTCCAGACGGCGGGCCTCTAAATTACTTTATTGACGCACAGACTAAGAGAGATCTAGACAACCGTCGGGAGGCCATCTCTCAAAAATGGGGTTTAAAAGATAACATAAATATTATTACCCCGGGGAATTATGACACCGTTAGGTTTCCCCCTCCACATTGTATAGCCGTATACTTCCCTTCTTTTGAATTAGGGCTTAGATTTCCTCTTCACCCGTTTTTTAGAGAGGTGTTAGAGTTTTTGGACGTCTCAGTGCCCGAGTTATACCCGAACGCCTGGGGTTGTATGGTGGCCTTTTTGATCTTGTGTAAAGTTTTGGCCGTGCCACCAACACTCACAGCTTTTAGATATATATTCAGAGCCCGCCTATGTAATTCCCAATCATACGGCTGTGGCTGGATTACTTTCACCCACCGTCGAGGACTGAAGATAGTCCAAGACCTCCCCGATAACCAGAAGGGGTATAGGACAAAATTCGCATACTTATACAACTCAGAGGGATGTAATATCAAGACCTCTTTTGATATAAAGCCCAATCTCTCGGGTTTTAATAATGGGATCCCGCAATGTTCCTTTAACGATGCGGTGATCATAGAATATGCAAAGATGGACGTTCAATTGGGAAGGAAACCAATGAACGTCCAACTTAATTGGATACCTGGTCGTCCTGAGCTGGAGAATGAGAACCTCCTCTCAGCCTTCGGCATTAGCTTGGCTATCGATCGGAGTAAGAGTTGCTGAGTTTCTTCCTTTCCTTTTCTATAGTACGTTTGACTGTTGCTAACTCATGCTTCTACAGGGATAGCCAAGCAAAATCTTCGAGCCAAGAGTCCTGAACTAATGAAGAAATTCAGCGTTCTGAGACTTGCTTCAGGGGCTATCCAGCGGGCCGAGGATAAGCCTCTTCCCCTTCCTCCAAAGGTATATCTCTATACAAAGTTCTGTTGAAAAAAGATTTTTGTTGATTCTTCCTAACTTCTTCTTTTGTAGGACTCGGCAACCGTGGAGAAGGGTCTGGAGGACGTGCCTTCGGAGCAAGAGGCTCTCCGACTTCTTGAAGAAAGAAAGCAGGTTCATATCCCCGATGAATCTGAGAGGGTGGTTCCTCCTCAGACGAGGGGTGCGACAAAAAAGAGTGGGAAGAAGAAGAGGAAGCGGGATTCTTCTTCCCACAAGGAGAAGTCGGCAAAGAGGCCCTCCGGGGGCGCGGTCCCTACCGCCCGGCCCCTCCAAATAAGGCCAGTTGAAGAGGAGACCTCGCCCCTTCAAGACTCTCCACGGCCATCTTCAGATAAAGGGAAGGAGAAAATGGGGGAATCTTCCGCGGCTCCCTCCTCTCAATATGCCGAGGTTTACCGTCGCCGGGAGGTTTCCCCTTTTCGACGCGACACACCCTTTCCGGAGCTGGGGCATAAGGGCTTAGTAGTCCGCTTTAACAGGGCGACGTCCAACTTAATCAGCAAAGTGGACGTCGACCTTTTAGAATCTATGCCCCCCCGTGATAGGGTGCGTCAAGCACAAGCTTCGGCGGCGGAGGTAATAACTTTTAAACTCAGTAATATGATTATTTTTTGCTTCCAGATTTCTTTAATAATCGTTCCTTTGCAGGCGTTCATACGGTTGGCCTTTGAGCTCGACGCCAACCGTCAAAGTGCCGCGGACCAGGAAACCATGGCCGCCCTTACCTCCCGCTGCGAAGAGCTGAACGAAGAATTAACAAAACTGCGGGAGGACCTGCCGAGCCTCAAAGAAAAACTGGCCAAGTGCTCTGAGCTGAAAGAACGCTTGGTCAGAACCGAACAATGGCGGGAAAGGGCGAGGAAGCAGCTGGATCAGATCGTTGAGAACTTGGATGCTGCTTCCACCAGGTCCGCGAGCATCAGCCATGAGGTCGGCTTGCTGATGGATACTCATGCCAAGCTCGTTCATCAGAACCAGCAACTAATGCAGCAAGTGTCGGCCGATTCTTCCCATTTCAAAATGATTCTATCCGCGGCTAAAGTATACAAATTGTGCCTAACCAGGAAGGCCCGGATAGCTCGAGATTGGCTTCTCTCGGATGAGCCGGAAGCGTCGAAGTTTCTCGGAGATCTGACGGCCGAGATGGTGAAGGCCGGAACCATGATTAGTGACGAGAAGTATCGTCTGGCTGCCGCAGAGTTGGGCATGGATTTTACTTCCCTTCAGCAAACTGCTGAACAAAAGGGGAGTGAAGCTTTGTCCAACCTTGCTCCTGTCTTGGACGGGGAGTCGGCGGTACTGGTCGACACGGTCTGGGACGCGGCCGAAAAGAGGGCCTGGTCTGAAAAGATAAATGCCAAGGCTGAGAGGGAGGCTTTAAGTCTCGACTTGGAGCAGCTGGCTCTCTCTTCTCCTCCGGCGTCAGATGTCCCAGAGAACTTGACGCTCTCCAACCTGGAGGTTCTATGCCTTGATCTATCGAATCTCATTATTGACGAAGGCCGGAACCTCCAGAGCTTGTCCCGGGAGTTGTCTGAAATCGGGGTGGAGCCGTTCAATGTTGAAGATTATGTCAGCTTCACCCCGAGTTTTGAAGAGGGAAGGATCGAATCTCCTCCGCCGCCGGGTGAAGATGTCGAGGCCTTTTTTGACGATGTATAATCTTGTATTTTAGTAACCTTGTTTTTTGTAAACATTCAACTATATTTTGAATAATCGATGTATATATTCCTGATTTTTTCGTGATATCCATGCTTCTATTTGTTGAGCCGTGGCTTCTTTCTTCTGAGGCCGCGGAATATTACTTAAAGGACGTGATTTTTCGATGTCACGTATAGGCGACGTCAAGGAAATTTGGACTTAGAATATTTTCAGCCTTCAGACCCCAGTAGGGGGGTCCGACTTGTAGATGTCCCGGTCGCGGGTAATCTTTTTGGGAGACTTGGATTTTCTTTTGAACTCAGGGACCCCAAACTGGGGGTCCGACTTATCGACGTCCCGGTTGGGAAACATCTTTTTGGAATATTTTGAACTAGGGGACCCCAAACTGGGGGTCCGACTTATCGATGTTCCGGTTAGGAAACGTCATTGTAAAGACTTAGAATGTTTTGAACTAGGGGACCCCAAACTGGGGGTCCGACTTATCGATGTCCCGGTTGGGAAACATCATTGTAAAAACTTAGAATGTTTTGAATTAGGGGACCCCAAACTGGGGGTCCGACTTATCGATGTCCCGGTTGGGAAACATCATTGTAAAAACTTAGAATGTTTTGAATTAGGGGACCCCAAACTGGGGGTCCGACTTATCGATGTCCCGGTTGGGAAGCATCATTGTAAAAACTTAGACTATTTTGAATTAGGGGACCCCAAACTGGGGGTCCGACTTATCGATGTCCCGGTTGGGAAACATCGTTGTAAAAACTTGGAATGTTTTGAACTAGGGGGACCCCAAACTGAGGGTCCGACTTGTCGAAGTCATAGGTTCGTTAGTGACTTAGAATAACTTGATAATGGGACCTCTCTCAAGGGGTCCGACTTTTGGATATTACTGATTTAATAAGATTTGCAATAGATTTTTACCAAATAGTTGCGAACATAGGTGCCAGATAATCTGAAATTGAAACTTCTGTTATAAAGGATTGATAAGAATACAAAAGTGAATTCGAATGACAACGCAACTACGTTGCGGGATGAGTGTAGTCGCGGATTGATGCTGCTAACACTGATACTAGTAACTGATTGCCCCTTGCAAATTTTATTAAATGTAGAATTTCTTTAGGTGGTCTCCATTCCATGGACGGGGTAGTTTTTTTCCTTTCATGTCTTCTAGTTCGAAAGTTCCCGGTTTGATGATGCGGGTGACTTTGAAAGGGCCGTCCCATTTGGCTCCTAGCTTTCCTTTTTCCACGATCTTTCCCGTAGCTTCTATTTTTCGAAGGACCAAATCACCCATTTGAATGCGTCTGGTTTTTACGTGGCGATTGAAGCTACGGATCATCTTCTGTTTTTGTGCTATTGATCTCAGCATCGCGTTTCCTCTTGTTTCCGGCAGCAGATCTAAGTTTGCTCTTTTTCCTTCCTCATTTTCGTCGTGTGAGTAGTAGGTGACCCTTGTAGAGGGTATGCCTATTTCAACTGGGAGCACGGCTTCAGATCCATATACTAAAGAGAAAGGTGTATGCCCCGTTGCGTCTTTGATGGTTGTTCGGCTTGCCCATAAGATGCCTGGTAGTTCTTCATCCCAATTACCTTTGACTCCCTCTATCTTCTTCTTAATGCCATTCAGGATCTCTTTGTTTGCGGACTCCACTTGACCGTTAGTTTGCGGCCTGGATACTGAACTGAATCTGATTTGGATGTTAAATTTGTCGCAGTACTCGATAGTGTTCTTGCTGACGAACTGCCTTCCATTATCTGTTATGATCACCCGGGGGATGCCGTACCTTGTGATGATATTTCTCCATATAAACTGACAGACTTGTTTGTCCGTGATTGAACTAAGGGCTTCCGCTTCTACATATTTTGTGAAATAATCAATGGCCACAATGATGAATTTGCGTTGCCCTTTTGCCGGAGGGAAGGGACCAAGGAGGTCCATGCCCCACTTGTCGAAAGGCAAGACGGCTTGTATGGCAGTCAAGTAATTAGACGGCTTCCTTCCTATCTTTGAATGGTATTGGCATTCAGGACATCTCTTGATCAAGTATTCCGCGTCTTCTCGGAGTGAGGGCCAATAATATCCACTTCTCAGGACTTTCCGATGACAGTTCGCACTCCCTGATGTATACCGCATCCTCCTTCATGTATTTCGTGAAGGATATAGTTTCCTTCTTCAGGGGATACACATTTCAGGAGGGGGTGTGTATACGACTTCTTGTAGAGCGTTCCTTCGTGGAGTTCGAACCATCTTGCTTTCTTCTGGAGCATATTGGCCTGGCTTTTATCTTGGGGAAGCGTCTGATTTCGCAAATATTTGATGTACGGTTCCATCCATGTATCTGATCTGTCCATGGTGTTGACCATGAAGTTGATGCTGGGATTAGGAAGTACTTCCCAGATAATGTCTCGAGCCGCGGATGTTTCTGCTGAGCTGGCCAGTTTTGCTAGGGAATCAGCTTGTGCGTTCTGGGATCTTGGAATGTGCTCCAATGTGAACTTGTCGAATTTTTGAACAAATTCTTTCACCTGCTGCAAATACATCTTCATGCTATCATCCTTTGCTTCGAATTCTCCGTTGACTTGTCCCACGATCAATTGGGAGTCAGAGAAAGCGGACAAGTTTTTCGCTCCCGCTTCGTAGCAAATTCTCAATCCCATTAATAATGCTTCATATTCTGCCTCGTTGTTAGATGCTGCGAACTCGAACCTGACTGCTCTTTCCATACGGACCCCCGCGGAAGACATGATGAGGAGTCCGGCTCCACTAGCTGATTGTGTTGATGACCCATCTACATACAACTTCCACTTCTGATTGGGTTCAGGATGACAGGGGAAGGTACTTTCAGCAATGAAATCAGCCAGAGCTTGAGCTTTGATTGCCGTTCGAGGCTCGTATTCGATACCGAAATCCGCTAGCTGGTTTGCCCAATCTGTGACGCGGCTTGACTTGTTTTTTCCTTCCAGTATCTTTTTCAAAGGTTGATCAGTCCGGATGATGATCTGATGGGATTGAAAGTAGGGCTTCAATTTTCTGCTTGCCATAACGATTGCGAATATGACTTTTTCGACTTCGCCGTAGTTTCCCTCAGAGCCGCGGAATGCATGACTCACGTAGTATACGGGAAACTGTTTCTTTTCCCTTTCCGCAACCAGTACTCCGGATAACGAATACTCGGAGACAGAAACATATAGGACTAGTTTCTCCCCTTTGATGGGAGAAACTAGTTTCGGTAATGTGGACAGGTGTTCTTTGAGTTGGCGAAAGGACTCTTCTGCTTCTGCTGTCCACTCGAACTTCTGTTGTTTTATTGTTTTAAAGAAGGGGGAACATTTATCCGCAGACTTGGAAAGGAATCTTCCGAGAGCGGCTATGCACCCCGTGAGTTTTTGTACTTCTTTTACTGAGGTGGGGGATCTCATGTTTTGTAAGGCCTGGATCTTATCGGGATTTGCTTCAATGCCCCGCTCGTCTACCAGAAAGCCGAGGCACTTACCTCCGGTAACTCCAAACACGCACTTGTCGGGATTAAGCTTCATTTGGTGTTTTTGAAGGGTAAGGAAGGTTTCTCGTAAGTCCGCGGCGTGCTGACTTGCTTGTTTGCTTTTTGTGATCATATCATCCACATATACTTCTAAATTCCTTCCAATCTGAGATTGGAAGACCTTGTTGACCATCCTTTGATAAGTTGCTCCCGCGTTTTTTAATCCGAAGGGCATGACCTTGTAGCAATAGACCCCTGTGCTAGTAATGAAGGCCGTGTGAGGTTGATCTTCGGTGGCCAATGGGATCTGATGATAGCCGGCGTTGGCATCCATGAAGCTTAATAATGCATGGCCTGCCGTAGAGTCGACCAGACGATCTATCTTTGGAAGTGGATAATCGTCTTTGGGGCATGCCTTATTCAGGTCCGTGAAGTCGACACACATCCTCCATTTACCATTTGGTTTTTTTACCAGAACAACGTTGGATAGCCACTCTGAGTATTGGCATTCTTTGATAAATCCGGCTCTCAATAACTTATCAACTTCCTCCTTTGCGGCCTCAATCCGCTCTCTTCCTTGATGTCGTAGCTTTTGTTTCACGGGTTTATGGCCTGGTTTGATGTCAAGTTTATGACACGCGACACTGGTAGGGATGCCAGGCATTTCTTCCGTGCAAAAAGCAAAGACGTCGCGGAATTCAGCAATGGTGGCCACTATGTCCTGCTTGATCGTGTCAGGAAGATCTTTCCCTATCTTGATTTGTTTCCCCTTGAACATATCTACTTCCTCGTATCGTTCTATGGGGCGGGGCCTTTCATGCGTGTTGGGATTTTCCCTGTATACGCTCATGACAGCGGGGACCTTGTCTTCCCTCTTTCTTTTTGCAGGTGTCTCGGAAGACCTGCGCTTCAGGGTGTTAACGAGGCATTGGCGAGCCGTCACCTGGTCTCCTTTCAGAATGCCAACTTGCCCGTTATCTGTTTCGAATTGCAGCAGGAGTTGATGGGGAAAGATGGCTGCCTTGATCTTGTTAATGAGTGGGAGCCCCATGATGGCATTGTAGGGAAAGTTGAGATCTACCACTGTGAACCGTATGGGCATGGTACGGCTTTCATTTTTCTCCCCTACCCGTACGGGGAGAATGATCGTTCCCAACGGAATGACCTGACTCCCTCCAAACCCAATCAGTGGTTTGTCTAGGGGTTGCAAGTGCTTCTCCTCGAACTTCATCTTTCTCAAGCATTCCATTGTAATAAGATCAGCCGTGCTTCCCGTATCTACCAGCACCCGTCTGACTTTCATTTGCCCGATTTTAAGAGTGACTACTAGGGGGTCGGTATGGGGTTGTTGCAGCGGCTGGGAAGTCGTGGCATCGAACTTCATGACCGGTCCTTTAGATGCGGCCATGGGAGGTCCTTTCAGCAAAGTGTGGACGCTGTTTTTTGCCGCGCGGATAGTGGGATATTCCTCAGTGTATCCCCCAAAAATCATGTTGATAGTTCCTTGGGTGTCGGAACTTTCGCGTCTGGCTTCGTTCCTCTTGGGGGATCGGCGTTTTTGTTGCCATGGCCTCCTTTCTCCTTCTCTTCCAGCATCATAATCTCTCCTGTTGATGAACCTGGACAGTTTTCCCTCGTCAGCCAACTGATGTAAGATGCGCTTTAGTTCGCGGCATTGTGCCAGAGTATGGCCGTGTTCTTTGTGGTAGTCACACCACAGATTATAGTTGCGCCTATCAGAGGGGGTGGTAACAGGAGGTGGAGCCGGCAATTGATCTCGGACAGCGAAGAAAATGTCCCTCCTGTTTCGATTGAACATTGGGTCGTTGCCTCCATCCCCCAGATTCCGCGTCCTAGTCTCTCCTCCTGCTACATATACCTGTCTGGCTCGTGGAGGTCCCATATCAGACGGTGGGCCAGGACGACGCGGCATGTAATTCTTCGCCCTCGGAGAATGTTCCTCTCTACGTCGTGAGGATTGAAGAGAGGATCCGGCTTCCTTCTTTTCGGATTTACGCCGTTTCGGGTCATGGGCCTGACATATCTCCGAGGCCGTGACGTAGCTTTGGCATTGTTTCATGGCCTCTGCATACGTTTTTACTTGACTTTCAACCAACTGGAACTTCAGCCGTTGAGCCTTCATTCCGTTGATTAGGGCGTTTAGCGCAACTGACTCCTCCAAATCAGTTACTTCCAGCACTGCCTCATGGAATTTCTTGAGATAAGAGGATATGGATTCTCCTTCCAACTGAGTGACACTAAGCAGGTGGAAGTTTGATTTCTCCTGCCTCTTTGAGGCTACAAAATAGCCCAAGAACTTGTCCTCTAGTTGGGCAAACTTGTGGATGCTTCCTCCGGGAAGGGAGGTGTACCATGTCAAAGCTACTCCTGTAAGAGTAGTTGGAAAGAACTTACACCATAACGATGAGTTGGTGGTGTATAACAGCATAAGATTCTTATACGCCGTCATGTGCTCCTGTGGGCATGACGTGCCATCGAAAGCAGCCATGTTTGGTACCTTTATTTTCCCGGGATTGGGAGTATTTAGTATCTCCATGGCCAGGGGGGAGACTAATGATATGGGTTCTTCGGGGAGGACACTCTTGGTGGCCTCATTCCGCGGCATGGTGGCGGAAATGAGGGGGCGGCTAGATCCAGCGAGTTCCGCCTTCTTTCTTTCCTCCCTTCTTTTATCTAGCAGGGACTGGACGCTCTCGGACGTTTTTCGTTTTTTGCTCTCTAGGAAAGTTCGAGCATCTGGAGTGGCGGTTTTGGAGTCGCCATCTCGTGTATCTGTGGTGCCAGGGTGTGGATAAGTCTTGGACCTTTCCCGCCTGTTCTTGTTGCGTCTGCTGGAGTGGGAAGTCCTCGAGTTCCCTTCTTGAGATTCATGGGATTTTGGTATCTCAGGATGGGGCTCGATTCGTTCCTCCAGGTTTTTTATCTGTGCAGCCATATCTTCCAGTACTCGTTGCTGAGTAGGGGTATTGTTTATGACGGCACGAAGTTGTTCAGAGAACGCGGCCGTGAGATTTCGTGCTAGCATGTCCAGATCACGACGGGTCACAGCTTGATTGTTAGCGTGACCTGCGGAAGTGTCTGTATCTGTGCTATGCACTGTTGCAGTTTGTGTAGGATTCTTTTTAGGAGCCATGACTTTTTGTTTCAATTCCCCACAGACGGCGCCAAACTGTTTCGGTAATGAAACGAGGAAGTGCAAAAGACACTTAAAATACCTGGAGATTGATGGAAGAGTGATCAAGTGAAACGGTTTATAAGAGAAAGCAACTTGAATTCCTGCAATACAACACGTTAGCCTTGTCCGGGGGGTGATCTCCCGGAAAACCCCTCCGACGCTCAAGTTAGAACGTAGATCGGAAATTAATGAATGACAGATTGTTGAATGAATGCAAGAAGGAAGGTCGGGATTGGGATTGCTGGTGTTAGTGCTAGAGTTTAGGAAGGCTAAGGAAGTAATGTAAGCAAGGATACTAGGAAAGCTATTTCAGATGATCCTCCCTCCTTGATGGTAGCTTCTATTTATAATGGTGAAGAAGGGGAGTTATTTCTGAGAAGAAGTGGACTAACATGGGAGTAGTGGGAGTAATGGGAGGTGGACTGGTCAGGGGAAGAATGGACAGTTATTCATCTGAAGCAAGGAGAGCCAAGCATGTATGAAGAGTGGAAGGTGGTGGGTGGTTATTCTCCTTAAAAGGAGGATAGCCACAGGAGAGGGATGGCAAAGGATTTAAGTATTCTGGAGGTAAAAACCTATGGGCCTGCCAAAGAAGAAAAGAGGTCCAGCCAAAAAGTCTATTGACTAAAAGTCAAAGTCAAATCCCGAAAGGTCAAAGGGTATTTTAGGGATATGATGCTAATTATTTAATTAAAAACAATACCATGACAGTATTCTATCAAAGATTTTTGATTAACCAATAGACAAACTAAAAGTCAAAAAAAAAAAAATAAATCAAAAAGCCTATCCCCTCAAGCTTATTTCTAAGGGAAAATCTAATTTATAGGACATCAATTTTTAAATCTTATTTATTTTGAACTAAGAGATGTGAAAAGTTTTAAACTGGTAAAATGTAGATAAACAATAGCTTACATTTTGTAAATAATGGACGGATATATACAATTCTCATTAATCCCCAATACCCTTTTAGTAACATAATCATCAATTAAAGAAAAGATCACGATCATCGAAATTCTCAATACTCGTGAAAATTATCATCAATAAAACGACCTTCCAATCTACACAAAAGCTTAAATTTCGTTTTTGAAAAATCTATGCGAAAAAATCTAGTCTTTTCTGTAGGCAGGCAATCAATTAGGAAAGTATGATCCCAATGCAATTCATTTAATTATTAAACATGACGTTATAAAATAGGAAAATTTGATTTGAAAGGTATGAACTTTGCCTCATTTGCTTTTGAAGGTTCGAACTTTCGTTTATTTTTTAAAGGCTTAAACTTTAGGGTACCTTTGCTTTTAAAGATGTTCAGGTAAATGGTAACCCTTTATAACCGGTTACCATTCATATGTTGAAGTTGTGTGGGTTTAAATCGGCAAAGCTATCGAAAAGTAAAGGTAACCATTTTGATTTGTCAATGGCTTCTTCTTCCTCAACCCTGCAAAACTCAAATCCTCAAATAATTTATTGTCACCATGGATTCAATGCTAAACTTCCAATGGTTAGGATGGGTCCAAATATGGGAGTAAGGTTTTATAGATACCCTAATTGGAGGATTCAACACGAAAGCAAACACATTTTTCTTCTTTTCCTCTTTCTTGAGTACTTAATGAGCTGCAATGAAGACCAAAAAGAGGGAAGATTTACCATCACATCATTTAAATATTGAATAGGAAAAAGCATGAATCTCAAAAAGTATTGAGGAAAGTTAAATTGAACTAACATTCAAAAAAGCAGCATCTTAAAGCTAAAGAGAAGAGAAAGTAAGCATAACCCAATACTAAATTCCTCTTAAATTACCCATAAATCAAGGAAAAAAGAGAACTTCCTAGTAAAGATTTAAACTTTTCAAACAACAACAAACAATGTACAAATTCAGCTCAAAGTACCCAGAAAAAAATTATTTCGAGAGAGAAATTAAGTTGTTTTCATCATCAAATTCATCTTAAATTACAAAAACATAAATGAAAGGTGAGAAATTGTTAGTAAAAATTGTAACTTTTTCAAACTTACAACAACAAAAAAATAAAGAAATTCAGCTCTTAAAGAACCCAAAAAAACTATTCCTATTTGAAAGAAAATAATTTGACTTCTTTTCACTATCAAATTCATTTCAAAACAAAAAAAGTTCATGAAAGATGAGAAATTGGAAGAAAAGATTTAAACTTTTTCGAACTTACAACAACAAACAATGTACAAATCCAGCCCTTAATGCAACCCAGAAAAAAACATTTAGATCATGCATAAATTAAGAATCAGATTATGCAAAAATGGAACAAATCAAACAAAAAAACACCAGTTTTACTTACCTTCCTGTGCATCAGAGTTCTTCACTGCTCCCTCCTGACTGAATTCTTTGGCATAGATATAGGGTGATTAAATAGAGAGGGGATTGGTTTTTGGTTGAGCAGCGTAGTTATGGTGATGAAGATAGTTGTTTAATCATATTAATGGCGGGAAACTTTCTTTTACAGGTGGGAGTTAATGCCAAACTGAAGAACTTAATCGTTTTTTCAAATTTATCCGGTAAAAGGTCATTCGAATATTTAAAAACGGAGGTATCGTAAAGTTAGAGCCTTTAAAATAAACGAAAGTTTGAACCTTTAAAAGTAAATGAGACAAAGTTCATACTTTTCGAATCAAATTTTCCTATAAAATAAGTTTGATAGTTTCATTTGTGCAGCTCAGCTTAGTGGTTTGTTATTATTATGGCAACTAAGCTTTCTTGATTCATTTTCTTGTTTTCTCTTCCTATATATTAGGGCCTGTACACTTTCACAAGGTGAACGAATATGTTTTCTGCTTTCTTCTTCATTTAGTTTTCAATACCTATTCCAAATTATAACATGGTATCAGATGCAAGTCATTCCCTCTTTCATTCTTTAACATCCGTTGCATTTTTTTAAGTTTTTTTTTTCTTTGTTTTTTCTTTTTTACTATTCTTCTTTTACCTTTCAAGTATTTCTATGGCTGCTACTACTTCTTCTTCTTCTTCTTTTGGTTCTGATGAGGCGACATTTGTTCCCTCTTCTATTTCCAAACATAGACTTGACCAAACTGAAAATCCTGCTAGCTGTTATTTTATTTATCCTTCCGATTCCATTGGTCTTAAAATTGTTTCCATTGTATTTGATAGCACTGGATTTAGTGATTGGAAAAGATCAATGGTCATTGGCTTAAATGCTAGGAATAAAATTGGCTTCATTGATGGCACATTGCCTCCACGCCCTTCGAATTCCGTTGACGAAAAAGAATGGGATCATTGTAATAATTTGGTAATCAAATGGTTAATCACATATTTAGATAGGTATGTCGCCAAGAGTGTTACTTACTTCAAGACAGCCCGTGATATTTGGCTCGATCTTAACGGACGTTTTGGCAAAACTTCCTCTTCTCAAATCTATTGCTTGCAAGAAAAACTCCTTAATTCTTTTCAAGAACCCGGTATGTCTTTGGCCACTTATTTCACTAGAGTTAAGGCTCTTTGGGATGAACTTGATGATTTATCTCCTTTGGTCATTTGTAATTGTAATTCTCCAACCAATTTCTTTAAACTTCAGCAAGACCAACGAGTTATGCACTTTCTCATGAAATTAGACAAGCAATATAGTCAAGTCCATACAAATTTGCTTATGTTACAAGATCTACCTAGTATTTAAGATGTGTATCGCATGTTACTCCAAGAAGAGTGCCATAGGGACCTTAGTACAACATCTATTACATCTGACTATTTGGCCTTTGGTGTGGAAATAGGTCTTCTACTCATAGTTATCTAAATAAATCTCAATCTCATGACAGAACCAAATCCATCAATAGTTATCGCGAATCCACTTATTTTTGTGAATATTGTAAGCTTCATGGCTACTCCATTGGCAGGTGTTTAAAGCTCTATGGCTATCGCAACAAGTCTAAGCCTACTTCCTCCATTCCTCACGCTGCTGCTGCTTCCACTAACATTGTTTCTTCTGCTCATCATGGCCCCGGCGACTGACTCAAGTGCCCCCTCACAATCAGGATCAGTAATGACGTAGTCAAAGGAAGTACATTGAGAAAGTTGTTCAACGTTTCTCCATGGATGATGCTAAAGGTGTGTCTACTCCTCTTGCTTCTCATTTCAAATTGTCCAAGAATTTGTGTCCACAAACAAAAGAGGAAGAAGAGAAAATGGTAAGAATTCCATACACTAGTGCCGTTGGTAGCATTATGTATGCTATGGTATGCTCTAGGCCCGACATTGCTCATGCGGTGAGTTTGGTGAGTAGATATATGTCTAATCCGGGTAAGGGACATTGGGAGGCACTAAAATGGCTATTGAGGTATTTGAAAGATACTTCAAATGTTTGTCTCATGTATGGGAAAAATTCAAGTGAGCTAACCGGGTTTTGTCACTCGGATTATGGTGGTGATCTAGATAATAGAAAGTCCACAAGTGGGTTCGTGTTTACTTTGGGTGGTTCGGCGATTAGTTGGCAATCATCTTTGCAAGATGTGGTTGCTCTTTCTACAACCGAAGCGGAGTACATAGCCGTGGCCGAGTCATTCAAGGAAGCAAAATGGCTTAAAGGTCTTGTTGGTGAAATGTGCAACAAAGTGTGTGAGGTAAGTGTGCATTGTGATAGTCAAAGTGCAATTCATTTGGCTAGGAATCAAAACACATTTCATAGAAGGTCCAAGCACATTGATATTAAGTATAACTTTATCCGGGATGAAGTTGAGCACAAAAGGGTGTTATTGAAGAAGATTGACACATCGGAAAATCCGGCCGACATGATGACAAAGTCATTACCTACTACCAAGTTTGAATTATGTGTTGACTTGGTAGGTTTAGCTCCTTGCTTGAAATAATACCCTCTTGGGCATTTTTGAGGTGTGTATGTTTTTATGAAGTGAATTGATGAATGTTGAGATTTGGGTGAACTCAAGTCAAGGTGGAGATTGTTATGAATAGTAGTATACTAATGTGATTATGAGAGTATACTAATGTGTGACTTGAGTGCACTTTAATGGGATGAATTCATGAGTGTGACTCTTGAGTTGTGGAATCCAAAAGGGTGTAATAAGGTGAAGAGTATTCATGGGAATTATTGGTGTTAATGAAGATTAAGGTGAAGAGTATTCATGTGTGTGACTCTTGAGATAATGCCTCTTCAAATCCTTAGACTTAATTCTTAGTATTCATTACCCAAAATTAACTATGTATTTATGTGAGCCATTCATCTTCAAGTACCTAGTACTATAAATAGGGCTCTCATACCCACACTTCAAGTATGTGTGTAAAACACATCAAACACAACCCTTAAGCCAAACACATAGCCTATTGTTGTTATCTCTATCTCAATTGTAATTCTTCATATTGAAGTGTTGTTTGTATTCATTTGATATAATATAAACATAACTACACACCACGGAGGACGTAGCCATCATTGGATGAACCTCCTTAAATCTTTGTGTCCTTGTTTGTTACTTTGTCAAACTTATTTTTGCTCATTGTTGTTTGTTCTTAACATCGTAAGTATTTGGCGATCGTTTTCAGAATTCAACTTGTAAAATCAAACTGCACATTCAAATCCAGAGCGAACTTGTCCTACAGTAGGCAGTAAAGACAATGGATATCAATCCACTTGAAGCTTCTTATTTAAAATAAATCTTACACCAACTAGAATGTGCAGGTGCATTAAATGGAAAAATAAATTGATTGTTGAAAATTCCAACAGGCAATTAAATTGTTATACCGCAGAATATTATGATTAAATTTACATAATTAAAAATTACTTTGAAGGAAAAATGTGGGCAAGTATTTAAAATTTTTTTATTCCGAAAAGTAGTTAATAAAAAAATTTTGTCAAAAAATACCTAATAAATTTTTTTTCTTTTCCAAAGATTACCAAGTAACGTTTTTCTTTTGACCGTCAAATATAACGGTTGACTGGTCAAAATCGAAAATTCTTCTTCCTCATCTTCAATTTCTTTTCCAATTTAATTTCCTCACTATCTTCTTCTTCTACTTTTTACCAAAATCGAAATTAAATTGGGAAAAAAATTGAAGATGAGGAAGAACAATTTTTGATTTTGACTAGTAAACCGTTATACTTGACGGTCAATTGAAGGAAAATGTTACTTGATACTCTTTAATTATTAGATATTCGTTGGCAAAACCCTTTTTATAAGGTACTTTTTGATAATTTTCCTTTACTTTTATAATAAATTGATATTAATAATCTTTGTATTGACACAAATCAAATCAAATCTTTATAATTATATCAAATCAAAATGTATTTTCAATTAGACCCGATTTTCAAAAACGTATTTACAATCATGTAAAACCAAACGGACACAAGATTCGATTTTGAACCGACTTGAAAGACAAGATTCGATATCGACCGGATGACCCGAATAAGTACCTCTACATTGAATGAATGTATTAATTTATTTTGTTGGCTATATTTGGAATATAACTTAAAAAGATTGAGATTTTTTCATTGATATATTAAAATTAAAAAAATATAAATGCGAGATTTTGTTAAGTTTGTCTTAACGTACTTATAGATATTGAGACCTAAATTATACTTTGCAAAATCGTTCAAAAATTAAATATAATAACCAATAAAGTAAAACAGAGATGAAGTTCCAATTTATATCTTCACACTAGTTAATATTTTTAATTAGCATTTCAAGTTTTCAACCATAAACGAAATCTTTTGTCAAAAATTATTTTTTTTTTCGTTTTGTACATTTCTTTAAATTAAATTAATAAAATAAGAAAACCTAATTATAGAAATTTTTCGTTGGGAGGCCTATAAAAGGATTACATCGCGTGCATACTTCCATCACAGTATTAAACTCTAAGATAAGATACAAAAACTAGCATGATGGGTTCTAAGGCTTTTCTTTTACTGGCTCTTTTAGCTGTTGTTCTCCTTATATCTTCTGAGGTTGCAGCATCAGACTTGGCTAAAGCTTCCACTACTGAACAAACCAAGAGTATGTTTACTTCCTATTTCAATTTTTCCTTTATAATTCATCATCATATATATATATATATATATATATATATATATATATATATATATATATATATATATATATATATATATATATATATATATATATATATATATATATATATATATATATATATATATATATATATATATATTCTCTTACTGGATTGAAATGAACTATTAAATTACTTCTTCCAGCTGAATTATACTTGCAAGCAACATCAACATTTTGCTACTCGTCATCATTTAAACTTATTTTATACTTCATATTGCAGTTACTGTGTAATAAAAATTATAGTCGAGTCAAATCTTATTTAAATCATCTAATCGGATATTTCATACTATTCACTTATGTAATTATTTTTATAAAGTAAATTTTAATCTTTAAAAGAAATAGTTATTAAAAGTTGGAATTTTTATAGGATAAATCAACCATAATTAATACTTAAAAGACAAGTAACTAAAGGTGGTACCTTGGTAATTTAATTTTTGCAAATATATAAATCAGGCAAGCCAACCCGAGTTTATATGGCTATAATTCTTCAGTGTGTAACGTAACATCAAAACTTTACAGATAAGAAAGCTGATGACAAGGTTGAGGATGCAAAGTATGGAGGATACCCAGGAGGAGGATATCCTGGAGGAGGATACCCTGGACGAGGTGGATACCCAGGAGGAGGATATCCTGGAGGAGGATACCCTGGTGGAGG
>NC_080048.1:11217262-11267262 GCF_026212465.1 Amaranthus tricolor
TATATATGTATATATATATATATATATATATATATATATATATATATATATATATATATATATATATATATATATATATATATATATATATATATATATATATATATATATATATATATATATATATATATATATATATATAGATATACAAATATATACATATATATATATATGTATATATATATATATATATATATATATATATATATATATATATATATATATATATATATATATATATATATATATATATATATATATATATATATATATATATATATATATATATATATATATATATATATATATATATATATATATATATACATATATATATATGTATATATATATATACATATATATATATATATATATATATATACATATATATATATATATATATATATATATATATGTATATATATATATATATATATATATATATATATATACATATATATATATATATATATATATATATATATATATATATATATATATATATATATATATATATATATATATATATATATATATATATATATATATATATATATATATATATATATATATATATATATATATATATATATATATATATATATATATATATATATATATATATATATATATATATATATATATATATATATATATATATATATATATATATATATATATATATATATATATATATATATATATATATATATATATATATATATATATATATATATATATATATATATATATATATATATATATATATATATATATATATATATATATATATATATATATATATATATATATATATATATATATATATATATATATATATATATATATATATATATATATACATATACATATATATATATATATATGTGTATGTATATATATAGTTATAAATATACATATATATGTATATATATATATATATATATATATATATATATATATATATATATATATATATATATATATATATATATATATATATATATATATATATATATATATATATATATATATATATATATATATATATATATATATATATATATATATATATATATATATATATATATATATATATATATATATATATATATATATATATATCAAGGAGGAAGTGTATGATTTCGTTTTGGCCTTCTTTCAATCTCGGGTTTCGATGAGAAGCATCAACATTACCTGGGTTACGCTGATTCCGAAGGTTGATGACCCTACAACCATAGATGAGTATAGACCGATCAGTATGGTGGGCTATCTTTACAAGATCATATCAAAGCTACTCTCTATACGCCTGAAAGAAGTGATGGCCCGCCTCGTTGATGAATTACAGATTGCTTTTGTTTTGCATAGACAAATCCTCGATGGTGTATTGATCGCAAATGAATCCCTCAGGTGGCTGAAAAAAAAAAAAAAAACCTGGCACCTTACTAAAGCTAGACTTTCATGTTTTTATGCACTATGCCGGACTATGTTTCTCCTGGAAGAGTGAGACCTTTCAAGAGTATTGTTGGTTCACTAAGAGTGTTCTTGACTTGCGTCCTGCACTACAAATAAGTATCGAAATAGCGATGAAAAAATAGCGAGGGGCGGGTTGGTCGCCCTTGGCGACGGCTGGAATCGACGCAAAAAGAAAACGCAAACTGGCGACGGGAAATGTCGTCGCCCATCCTTCGCCGCGCCTATTTAATTTTTTTATTTTTTTTTTAAATGTTTACCGACGGGGATGTCGGTCGCCAAGTCGTCGCCAAGAAGCCAGCATTTTAATAAATTTTTTTTAATATATGGCGACGGGTGTTTTGGTCGCTAAGTAGTCGCTAATATGAATTTTTTTTTTAAATTCGTTGGCGCTATTTCTTCGCCAATGTTTTATCAATTTGAATTTCAAAATGTGGTGATGGATTTGTGATCCCCGTTTTATCAATTTGAATTTATTTTTTTTATTTAATTAGTACATATTTTATTTTGTTTGTTATTTACTTGAGTTTTTTATATTTTTTTATTGTTTTATATTTTATTTTTATTGTCATTAATTTTCCTTAATAATTGTTATTAGAATAATTATATTATTATCATATATTGTTATTTTCATGAATTGTTTTATATATTTTTATTTTCATTAACTTACTTTACTAATCAGTTGAATAATTATATTATTATATTATATTTAGGTGTTAAAAATGAATTTTAGTGTGTTTCCAGATGGTGCATGATATTTGTGCTATTGTGAACAAAGTGTTACCAGAAAAGAATACGATGGTAAACAGTTTCTACGAAACGAAAAAACAAATAGCTGCCCTTGGATTACCCGTTGGGAAGATTGATTGTTGTCCTAACGGATGCCTGATATATTGGGGGAATAATGCGAATGCAACTTGCTGTTATATTTGTGAAACTTCTAGATGGAGAAGAAACAGTAAGGGTGATAAGGTTTCGCGGAAATCCAAAGTACAACACTGACTTATATCTTCAACCACTAATACAAGAGCTGAATATGTTGTGGAAGGAGGGGATTTGTACATTTGATGTGTCAAGGAAGGAGAATTTTCAACTGCGAGCAGCTTCAATATGGAAAATCATTGACTTTCCAGCTTATTCGATGTTGTCCGGGTGGAGTACGGCGGGCCGATATGCTTGCCCTTACTGCATGATGATTCACAAGCCTTGTACCTTACTCATAACATGAAGATGTGTTGGTTTGACTGTCATAGAAGGAATGTAGATAGAAGTCGTCCCTATAGGAATGTAGAGATCCACCTATTATTCGGACTGGACATGAATTGCTTGATGAATTAGACCAGTTTGGTTTCTTGAGACTTGAGAGTAATTGCAGAAGATGCATCGGAACATAATAAAGAGGTTAGTAAGTACTCTGCAGAATACCCGGGGATACCTATCAAACGAGTAACGTTCTTCAAATGTCATTGGTATGACCCAACTCGTATCGTTTATATGATTCATTTGTATTGGCAAGTCAAGCACGTCAATTATATTATCTTCCATATCTGAGTACAAGACAAAATTTAAAAGATGTGGATCTTGTACTCTCAGAAAACGAAGAAGCCGTAGCGTATTTTAATTATTTATATGTAATTATTTAATATTTTGTAATATTTAATACAATTTTATTATATTCCTCCGAATAATTAATATTTTGCAGTAATAATAACAACAACAACAACAACAACAACAACAACAACAACAACAACAACAATAATAATAATAACAACAACAACAATAATAATAATAATAACAATACTAATAACACATAAAAATAAGTAATAATAATAATAATAATAATAATAATAATAATAATAATTAAAAAAAAAATACTGCAGCCGATTTTTTCGTTACTGCCTCACGCAATCTTTTTTCATTTCCAAGGTATAGCGACCAACCAGCGACCAGAAGGTCGGTCGCTAGATTCAGAAAGTCAAATACCTGTCATGTCGTTGCAGACAGCGACCATCCAGCGACCAATATGTTGGTCGCTAATTGCTGGGATAAAACCGTGCTATTTTACCCTCATTTCTCATTTCCTACAACTCTATCTTCATTTACCTTATACTTTTTCCCTTATACGCCTCATTATCTTTCCAACTCTAAATTTTTCTTTTCATCCATTAATCTCATTCTCTATTTATTTTCTTTTCTTCCTTAATGTCATCTTCATCATCTTGTGGTTATAATTCATTTTCAACTCTAAAATTCTCATCTTGTTACTAAAAGGTTAGTATTTATTATATATTTTTTTGTATTTTTTCAATGTTATTATTTTGTTTAATGCTATTTTTTTGCCCAGTTTTTGTTTCATGATTTTTTTTTATATTCCGAATTATGGTATAATTTGAACATGTTTAATGTTATTTTTTTGCCTAGATATTGTTTTATGTTATTTTCGACATATTTTTATGTTTTTTTCTTATATTTTTGAATAATGGCATTTTTGAAACATGTTTAGTGCTAAAATTTTCCAGTTTTTTCTTATGTTCATTATTTAGTTTTAAATCGTTTTTTTTAATATTTCAAGAACAATCGAAAGGTCAAAGAGCCACAGCCTACGAAATATTTGCAAAAAGCATGGAAAATGGAGTTCAATAATCAATTATGGAAAGCGGTGCATATGGGAAATGATTAGACTGCCTATGAGACTGAATAAATTCAAAGAGAACGAGATGTATCAACCCCCTCCAAATGAATGATTAAATATATGTACTTTTTGTGAATTTGTACATAAACTTTAATTATATATATATATATATATATATATATATATATATATATATATATATATATATATATATATATATATATATATATATATATATATATATATATATATATATATATATATATATATATATATTTCCAGTTCTTTATTTTTATTTACTTGTTTTATGTGTATATATATATTTATCTTAATATTACAATAAATATAATATATATATATATATATATATATATATATATATATATATATATATATATATATATATATATATATATATATATATATATATATATATATATATATATATATATATTAAAAAAAGGGGCGACCAAACAGCTATGAAAATATGGTCGCCAAACTGGCGACGCAACAGCTACGAAAAGATGGTCGCCAAACAACTAGGAGGAGGTGGTCGCCAGCGTGTCGACGGGTACTGGTCGCGAATTGGTCGCCGGGATTTCTGGCGAGGAAAGCGCGTCCACTTTGAGATTAGCGACGAAAGAAATAGCGACCACCTCGATTCCCGTCGCCAGCCCGTCGCTCGGCCTACTTTTTGATTGTTTAGCTATGAAATGGCGACGAAATGCGTTGTCGCCAATTCGATGGTTATTTGTAGTGCTGGTTGTGGCACCACTTTGTTGATCATGGCTGAGGAGTAGAATCTTTGAGAGTGATTTTTATGAAACTGGGATTGTATTAGTTAAAGGTCAAGATGTCCTTTTATAGAATCAAGCTATAAAAATGTTGATAATTCGTAATCATACATCATATATAGCATAGTCATCAAAGTTCAATTTCAAGAAAAAGGTTAGAAGCAATTGGGAAGTAAATAAGTATCATTCATTAAATTGCAAATTAAGTATTAATATTACAAATTAAATTCAATTACTATTGAATATTTTGATTAAATTTTACAACATCATTTAAATAGGATATCTTAAGGTACATGTGTATAGCACGCGCCCCACCAACTAGTGTTGAAAAAACACGAGGGGCGGCCAACACTGCTCTTATTACCTTAGGTAATTGCTGCCACTGAAATAATAGTACTATTTCTAAAATTTTTCATACGTTTCAATTCACTTTTTCAAATTAATTCAATGCACTATTTAACTATCTCCAAATATATATAATTAAAAATAATCAAAAAATAATATTAATATAATATATATTAAGACAAATCAAATAAGAGCAACTGGTTATACTTGTTGGTGAATTGTGGACAACTTTCCTTATTTGTACTCAATTTATTCTCTTCAAAAAGCTTTAGTATAAGGTAATTTGAAAATATAATGCTTTGAGGATAAGACATGATTATGAAACAGTGCAATGTAATGTATATCATCATCAAAATGATAATATAAGACGCATCACAAACATCACAAACGTTATAAATCCATTATTTGTCTACTACAAAAAGTTTCTCCAAATCTATGTATAGGAGAACAACTGTTGGACTGACTGCTTTTACTATTCCCTTTAACTCACACGTATTGTCTTATTTGATTTTTTTTTTATTATCTATAATATATAAATCACTTGTTTTATTCTTAATTTGTGTTTTCATATGCCTATAATTAATTATCAGGTTTTCAAGCGACTTAATTAAGTGTTCCAAACCAATCATTAAATTGTGTCCATTTAGTGATCAACAAATTAAAAACTATTGTCATCCATATAAAGGGAATATAAGTATAACTTATAAAGTTATAATTGTTATTGTTTTTAATAGAGTAGGATATTTTAATATTTGATAGAATAAAATATTTAGATTTTATTATGTTAATAAATTGTGTAATATGTATTATTCTAGTTGCCATACTCAGCTTATTCTTATATCTATTTATACATCGCAAATAATAAAAAAGGTCAAGCCAAAACATTTTAACATGATATCATATGCTTAGGTCTTTTTTTTCCTTTTCTCAAAAATCCAATTTTTTCCCCCCTCTCTCGGCAGCCCCTTGCTCAGGCAATATCACCTTCTTGCCGTCACCGGATTGAGATAAGCCAACGCAGTTCTATGAGCTTGTGGGCCAAGTGGCAGAAAGTATAATTCTTTATCTCTCTGGTTCTCTCACGTCATATTGGCAATGGAGTCAATTAATCAACACCCTTATGCTACGTGGGCTCCAACTTCTTTGTCCTCATGCTTATCTCCATATAATGGTACTTGGGCTCCTCTTTATGTCCTCCCAGCAAGGCTTTTATGGGTCCTCTTAGCTATATTTTATCTTTATTTATACTCCTATAAGTGACTTGTTTAGCGTGAGTAAACTATATGTTATTGAATTTGTAACACTTATGATTTTAACATCTTTGTTTGAATTTCGTTATTAACTTAAGATTTAAATATTAGATTTAATAAAGGCTTACTTGGTATGAATTATTTTCGGGGAAGTGATATGGTGTATATTTATAAAGCTACAGAAGTAAATAAATATAAAATAAAATAAAGCTATTGTAATATAAAACTAAATTTAAGTTTTAATTAAAAAATAAATAAAGTAGTACTCTTTAAATATTAAGATCAATTCTCAGTTTATCTTTTTTTTTTATTTTTCGGGTACAAGAGTGGTAATATTAATTGTAGTAGTACTAGTATAAGTTGTAAGGAAGTAAATAATAATATTAAAGATGATGAGATAAGGATAAAAATAAATAAAAAAAAATAATAAAAAAAAACAAAACAGAAAGTGAATTGAATAAGGCACACTTAGGGATGACAATTCATTCCGAATCCGCCCCTGATCCGACTTGATCCGAGCATTTTTAATCCGATTTGACTCTGAGGTGGAAAATATCCGACTTCGAATCCCATTATATAATCCGAGTCCGATTTAGAGTTGGACCGGAGCTGGACCTCATAAAAAATCTGATAATCCGACCGACTCCGACTCCGACTCGACTCGATTCTACCCGATATCCGACTCAACTTTTAATTTAAGGCATTTTATGTTTTGAAAAATTTGAACTTTATATGAAAATAAGTTTATTCCAACCAAAATTGCAAACTTGACATCTGACTATCTGATTGACTAATTACATTGTAAGTGAGATTGCATATTGTAAGTTTAATCAAGTTGAGTGAATGAAACTTACCAAAACAATCGATTGGATTATTATAGACTTATAGTCTTACATAGTTTTGAAGTTTTTAAAGTATAATGAAACCTAAAACTAACTAAAATAAACTATTAGAAATATAGTATTAGTCTATATATTAATTAATATTAATCAATTAGATACTTAATCAATCGTTTAATAAAGATTTAATTGGAACTTGTTTAATATAATAGACTTGAAGCTATGTCGTTAAATTGTAAGTGGGATTGAATATTGTAAGTTTGATCAAGTTGAATGAACAAAATTAATCAAAACAATCTATTAGACTATCATAGACTTATAGTCTTACATAGATACTTAATCGATAGTATATTAAAGATTTAATTGTAACTTGTAAGTTGTCAATTATTATGAATTAAACGAAATTAAACCACTAATAACGAATTAAAATTTTATTTAATTATGTTTATATATAAGTTATTTAATAACCTCATAATTCTAAATAATTCTTATTCAATTTTATTGATAATTAGCTTTTTTAAGAAAATGTTCATTAATATAGTATTTACCATTAATTAAATTTAAGCCTTTGATGATGTGTAATGTGGATGAATGAATGGTTTTGATAATGTCCACCTCATCAATCCATAAAAACTTTCAATAACCAATTACATACAATTATGAATGCCACATGAATTTTGATTTTAACCATTGATTTCAAAATGGTTTCAATCTCAGCCCTTCATTAATGTTGACACAAGAGTAAAAAAAAAATGATAATAGTAATAACAAGGATAAGGACTAAGGAATAGTATGAATGAAACCCTTATTTCTTGGCTCTTGCTTATAGCCGTCAGCCTCACTACTTTTCCTTCCTTCTTCTCTTCTCTTCCCTCACCTCTGTGAGCCGCCACAGCCACCAAGGAGCAGCCAGTAGCCCGCACAGCCACCAAGCAGCAGCAGTCGCAGCTTCCACGTACGCACCAAGCCCAACAGAAGCAGCGCCGCTACACCCGCCTACAAAATAGCAGCAGCTACTGCATTTTCGTGCATCACCAGTAGCAGCTACGGCTGTCTGCATTACCACCAAGGCCCACCGCAGTGTCTTGATCCTCCTATGCAACCACCACTACATCAAACACTTATCATCTTACCCCTCTTTTCTTATTAACCCATTGTAAGCCTCTCAAGTTTACTCTAAGTAATCTTCTCAGTATCTAATTAGAATTTTACTAAGTTTATGAGTTTGGTGTTAATTTGTATGATTGTCATTAAATCTTGTTATGGGTAAGAATTTGATTGATGATTTAAATGATATTAGTAAGGCTATATATATAGAATACTTTTGTTCATATCTTTGAAAGTTTTGTCCTTCTTAGCTTTAGTTTTTTAATATTTAGCTTTGAAAGTTTGTATATATATAGAATACATTCAAGATTGAAGTTCTGTAGTTCCATGTTCTTTGATCACATCTAACAATGTTCCATTAACTATTGCTTTAGCCATGGACTCAATTACTCCAATAATTATTTTTTGAATTAGTATATAATTGTTTTTTATTTAAACAGGGATGGACTTTGAGAATGAATTACCTAGTCCGAAAACTCCTGTTACTCCAATAATTAATTTCGAAAATAATGAAGATGTTGAATGTGGAGAGGGTTGTATTATTGGTGCTAATGGTAGGAAACTTACTTCTGCTGTATGGAAACATTTTACTCAGGTACAAGTTGGTAAAGAAATAAAAGCAAAATGTAGTGGTTGTAAGAAGTTGTTTACTAGTGGTGGTAAAAATGAAACCATACATCTAAAGGATCATTTGAAAAGATGTTTGAAAGTGAAAAACTATGTATATGTGAAACAACAACTTTTGAAACCAACTATGAAGGATTCTCCTAATACATTAGGAATTGGTAGCAAATACAAGTTTAATCAACAATATTCTAGAAATGCGTTAGTTAGCATGATTGTGAATCATGAGTATCCTCTTGCTATGGTTGATCATATTGGATTTAAGAGATACTCTAATAGTTTGAATCCTGATTTTAATGTGATCTCAAGAAACACAGTAAAAGCCGATATATTTAGGGAATACAATGAAAAAAGGCGTCGGTTCGAAAACGTTTTAGCGAGGAACAAATCAAGAATTGCTTTCACAAGTGACATGTGGACTTGAACTAATCAAAGAAAAGGGTACATGGCTGTGACAACACACTATATTGACGATGATTGCATTTTACAGAATCAACGTATCAGGTATCTTTCCTTTACTTTAATCAAATAATATGTTATATTATTAGGTCTGCAAACTTATTTGATTTTATATGATGTTATTTAGGTTTCTTTATTTACCATTCCCACACAATAAGTATACAATAAGCAAGGCCTTGGTTGAATGCTTGAAAAGTTTTAATTTGGATGAAAAGATTTCCATCATTACCCTTGATAATTGCACAACAAATGATGCTGTAGTAGATGTTTTCCTTGAGAAACTTCAACCTTCTAAGCTTATGTTATATGGCTCTTTTTTGCATATGAGCTGTTGTGCACATATTTTGAATTTGGTTGTTCAATATGGTTTAGAAATAATTAGTGGTGCAATTGAAAAAGTCCGAAGTGTAGTTGCCTTTTGCACTTCATCGTCAAATAGATATGAGAAGTTTGAAGATGCTTGTAATTATTGTAGAATTCCTATTACTAAAAAACTACAACTAGATTGTAAGACTAGATGGAATTTATGTTCTGTTATGTTGCAAGTTGCTCTTTTATATAAAGATGCATTTATTAGGTTGGAATCCAAGGTTAGAAAAAGTGGAAAAGAAAAGTTTAGGTTACCGAGTAAAGAAGAGTGGAAAATGGCAAGTGACATTTGTGATAAATTGACGTTGTTTAGTAGGACAACTGAGGCTTTTTCCAGTAAAAAGTATCCTATTTTCAAAATCTATGTGAAATAAGACTCAATTTAAGAAGATGGTTGTGTTGTGAAAATACAGTAATTGAGTCTATGGCTAAAGCAATGATTTTAAAGTTTGATAAGTATTAGGAAGTGGTTAACGACATGTTGTCTGTGGCTTCAATATTGGATCCAAGAAGAATATTTGAATGTGTGTCTTTTTATTTTAAACTTCTTTGTGAAGATACTGCTAAATTAGAATGTGAAAGGATTGGAAGGATTTTGAAGGATTTGGTTAATGAATATGAAACGGTGGCTAATGAAAAATTTTCTCCTTTTTCACCCTCATCAAATTCAAACAATAATAATAAGAAGATAATTGATGATTCACGTGATGTTGAGGGCTTATGGGAAAAGCATGTTTCTAGCCAACCAAATAAAAAGCCACGCAAATGTGAATTAGATATATATTTAGAGGAGGAATGACTCGTGGTGGATGAAAACACATTCAACTTGTTGGCATGGTGGAATGCGGAATCAAGTAAGTTTCCTATACTTTCTAAGATTGCTAGATACATACTTGCAGTGCCTATTTCAACTGTTGCTTCTGAGAGTGCTTTTAGCACTAGTGGTAGAGTTATTGGACCTCATCGTAGTAGGCTTCTTCCTAAGGTTGTCGAAGCTTTGATATGCCTTCAAAGTTGGAGGCGTATGGAATTCAAAGATATTTAATTTTTTTCATTAGTACGTACAATTGAAATTATATAATTATATTATTTATTAATCTTGTTATTTCTAATTTGTAGACGCTAAAGCAAATCCCCTTCAATATGCACCAATTTTTGAAGACGAGGATGTAGAAGCTATAGAAGAAGAATGATAATGGGTATGTTTAGTTTTGATTTATTTAAAATTAAGTTTTTGCTTACTACATCATTTATGCTTATATTACTTTTTTTTATAAACTTGTTTTAGAGAACTAAGGATGGATTTAATGATGTTGTAATGTTGCGCATGAAGAATTGAAGACTTCATCATTTATGTAATTTTTATGTTTGTTAATGTAATTTTAGGGAACTAAGGACTATTTTGTTTATTGTAACTGTAAGACTAGTTTTTCTTATTAAGTTGTTTTTGAAAGACATTTTCTTTGTTAGGTTATAATTAAAGACTAATCTATATCAATTTTTTCATGCTTTAAAATTATTAATGTAGTATCGATAAGAATAAATCTTGATAAGAATCCGAACTCCGCCGGAGGTCCGAGAGTCCGAGTCGGAGCAATGTTGGAGTATGCATAATCCGACTCCGAGTGGAGGTGGACTAAAAAAAATAGTCCGAAATTTATCTAGAGCAAAGTCGGAGGGTGGATAGTCCGAGCCGAGTCCGACCCATTGCCATCCCCAGGGACACTAACCTTCTCATATCCTCTTTATTTTTATCCATTTCATTTTCATTATATCTTATCTTAGTATATAAAAAGATGAAAACAAAAACAAAGAAAACAAAAGGAACCCAGAACAACTAATATGCAACAAGACTTACAATTCACTGCCAAAATTCGACGCACCCTCTAAGGTGTCGCCTCCCTTTCCCAATCAGAATCATCCAATAGTCGTAGAGCCACAGTCACCATCAACCTCCAGTCGACCGACGGTGCACCTACGAGCAACGTGCCTCAAGCGAACCAACTCAATCAGCCTCGTGTATCAATAAATATGAACATGAATTGTTCTTTCCATTTTCACCTCCATAGCTTCCTTCCATGTCCTCCAAATTCAAGGTACACTCCCGCTCAAACAATAATTGCTTGATTCAAATTCTTGATAAGTAAAATTTTATGTTTTATATTTGAATCAAGTAGAAATTTTAGAATTAGGTTAAGTAGTAATTGCTGGATTTTGATTGATTAGATTGAAGATAAAGACATGAATTTAATTAGTAATTGGTGAATTGAATTTAAAGTAGTGAAATTGATAGTTGAGGTACACTCTCACCAAAATGAATTTAATTGCTTTAATTGAATTGTGTGATGAGAATTATAAATTTGAAGAATAAAAGATTGGTTGTGTTGTTATGGAATCGTAATGAGATTAATTTTAGTAAGTTTGTAGTTTACTAGTCTTGAAATTAGAGTGAATGATATTGTTGATGGGTCTTGAAATTTCATGAAACTTATACACTTTGGGATAAATTGTCCTTAAATTGTAAATTTATCTAGAATTTTATGGTGGTTTGTGATATCGAATTTTGAGAAGGGAAAGGTGATAAATTAGTGAAATTGTTAAGAGTTATTTACAGCCAGTCTCAGGTTGAGTTTGGTATGGGCCATGAGCCCTTTAATGGTTTGATAGACAGTCATTGATTAGTAATTGTTGGTCTTAATTGATAGATTGAAGGTTAAGACATATAAGTTAAATTAGCAATTTGTGGATTGAATCTAAAGCGAAAAATTGATATTCAAGCTACACCCCATCAAGCTAAACTTTATTGAATTTCATTTGTATGTGTTGGTAGAAATTGTTTTAAATGGTTGGAAGTTTGATATTTTTGGTATTAAACTAGGAATTGAAGATTAGAATTGAAAGATGCGATTTTTGTTAGTCTTGTTTTAAATTGGGGTTATAAATGAGAAATAACATTGAGTTTACTTGTTCATGCCAAGTGTTGTTGAATCTTGATACACATTATTTGATGTTGATATTTATTCTAGATATTAATTGAGTTATTAAGTGTTTGCTTTGAAATTATATAATGTGACATTTAGAAATGCTCTTGGTTTAGTGTTGGTCAATTGGAGATTAATTTAGTATGTGAATATATTCTAGAAGTATTTATATGAGTTGAGAATGTAAGATTGATATGGGTAAGTTGCACATTAAATTAGTAAGTAAAACAAGATTATGACTTTATAGAATAATGTGTAATTATATTAAAAATTGATCTGTGAGAAGGAGATTATGTCGATTTTAAGTTTCCGCTTTAATTTTAAACTGTGGGTATTTGAATATTTAATTATGAATCTTAATATTAACTTTAACATGGTAAGGGAGTATTCTAGTATTGTTGATATATAAGTTACTTTGGTGATCAAGGATAATTGGTGGTTTGAGTAAATAAGATATAAGAATCAATTCTATTAGAGTTTGATTAAAAAAATTGTTTTTTCATAAAATTAAAGTTGAGAATAGCTCAACAGCTAAGTAAGCCGATTCCATTGTTACTTATTTAAGTACATACATTTTTATATTGAATATTTTGTTTTCATTGAGAAACCGTATTGACTGAGCTTGTCGTCTTGCTATAATTGAATAGGTTGGATTTCTTATTCAAATCTTTATAGTTACGAGAAAGGATTTCAAAGGTGTGTATCTCACTTTAGTTAAGATTAATTTGAATATAGGAAGATATTCTTCCTAATATTGAAAGTTTGTTCTTGAATCTCAAAACTACTGAATAGCTACAGAAAAGCTTTATAGATAGTTTTATGTTTTGAAACAGTTGAGGTCACCTTTGTAGTGTCTCAAGAGTTGGAACCTCGTCGGGATCATCTTGACACTACTTATTAGATGGGTGGTACGTTGATCAGTACCTCAGACTTAGATCTTCTGCTACGGTTTGGCCGTTTGTAGAGGTGTGCACACTAGGCATCTTTGTCTACTAGTAATCTTGAGGGCCTAGCTAGCTCGATGGGAAAAAAAGTTTGTTCCATTCCATAGATTTATGATTTTAAGATTTTAAAAGGAAATGTTTTAGCAAAGAAGATGGAAAGTATTTGATTTATAGAAACAAAAAATGAAGAAAATTATTTTATATGGTATTGATAAAGCGTGTTTGCAAAAGAAAATGATTTGTAGGATGTAATTAATGTCTCCTACCATCATGTGTACGTGGGTTACTCTATGGAATCTAGCTCAGACTGTTTGGCTGTAGGTAAATGAAGGTTAGAATCCGGGCAGAGAGAAATTTTGTGTAAATATAGTTATAATGTTTCCTTTTCGCCATAGTTTTATGTACTAAAATTAAGTTATATAAATATGTACTCAGCATAAGTTGACTATGTGGTTTTGTTCTTTGAACCTGTCCTGGTAGGGGACAGATTTTGAGATCAACAAAGTCTACGGTAGCTGAAACCGTAAAGATCAGTAATCAACAAAGTAATTACATCCAGTCATATAAAAGAATGTTGGTAAAAGAAATCTTTCATCTAAAATTATTTTAGCACTTATTTTGGATTATTGGAGAAAAGATTCCACCCTATGAGGTGATGTAATTTTGGAATGTTTGGCGCCTGTGCCATTGGCTGGTTGATATTTTAAAATATTGGTTTTAAACTTGCAGGGTGACTTTAAGTCAAAGGAAAATTTTTGGTTTATCCGATTCACAAATGAAACTCTGCCGGATTTTTTGCAGAAATTCATATGTTCTAAATTGTTTCAAATGATTTTTATAATGTGATTTCTTTACATCTTTCATAGTTTGTAAACTGTGATATTTAAATTCTTTGATAAATGTCGAGTGGATGATATAATAAGTTGAGTAATTGATTATATTATCAACGTAATAGCCCGATATAAGTGTTAAGCTTCCGTGTTGGTAACACCCCGAGATTCTCTGACGTCATTAATTAATATTTTAATGACTTTTGGGTATTTTATAATTATATTAAATTAATTTAGAAGTAGTTTTAATAAACTCCTTTCATATACGAATTTAAATATTGACATATATTTATATTAAAAATACAATCACGATTTCTAAATAAACAGGTTCGAATCAAAATAATTATTTTATTGAAATGTGTGAGCACACGAAGGTGAGTTCTTAGTTGGGCCTCGCAAGAAGATGAACCAAGATAAACAAATAAATAAATAAGTGTATAAATTAAATAAATAGGATGAGTTAGAGTTTTAAGGGGGTATTACTCCCTCCCTCACTCAATTCACACGCCTCATTTCCCTCTCTTCTCTTCTATCTCACATCCATTTCCCTCACGGTTCAGCAGCAGCCCCAGCACTACCAGCCACGCCTCCGCCATAGCTGCCAGCAGCCACCAATAGGTTGCGTTTGCCTCCTCACAGAAGCAGCCGTGGCTGCGTTCTCCCCCACCAACATTAGCTCAGCTGCACCTTAAATAGTCACATAGCATTATTGTGCCGCCAGCAACTGGTTGCTGGGCATTCGTGTCTCTCCTCCACCACCTGGCAGCAGCAACTGCTGCTTTGCGTGCCCCAAACAGCAGGCTGTGACGCCAAGGCAGCAGCACCACGCGGCCTTTCCTCCGCCATTTTCGTGCTCCACACCACCACACCACCTATACCCTCACCCTTTTCTAGTTTCTCCATTTGAGCCATCTTTTCTCTTTTCTCTAATTAATTTCTAGTTTTATTTGAAGTTTTATGAAGTTTATGAGTGAGGTGTTGATTTTTGTGTTATTTTTATTGAATCTTTTTGTGGGTAAGAATTTGATTGATGAATTAAACATGTTTATGACTTAGGGTTTGAAGTGTGATTTGAAATTATGGGTTGTGTGTTGATTTGTATTAGTTTCTTTGAATCTTAGTATGGGTAGTAATTAAATGTTATCTTTGAACACGAAACGATTAGGGCTTGGATTTAGAGATGAATTTACCAATGATGTGTGTGTTATACTATATTTTGGTGATGATTGATTAAACAACTTTAAAAGTTGTTTTAAGATTTGGTCGATTGGTTATTATTGTGAATAATTAGTAATGGTGATGATGTTAGTTGACTATGAAAGTGATTTTGATTGATTAAATTGGGAATAATAGTTACTAATTGTTGTGGTTTGATTGTTGTAAATTACAAATACCCTTATTAGGTTGTTATTGAAGTTATAGATACATGATATTGGTAAGCCAAGAGCATAATGTCAACTTATCGTCGATGGTTGATAAAGTTATTTGTCGTGTTGTTTTGATTATAGTTCTTAATAGCTTTGGAGAATGTAACAAATGATGTCCTGATACGATAACTCTAAGATTTGCCTTATCGTTATATTAATATTATATTAAAATTGTAAGATTTAGTTGTGATTAGTTAGTTTTGGGTGATATGCTCAAAATTAGTTAATGTAAAGAAACGGTTCACACATACTTCTACTTTAAATTGATGGAAAGACTTATGTTGTGTTGAGTTAATGATTTTGACTTGTATTGAATGAGTTGTGTGAGTGCTAGGGTAATCGGAAACTCATGTTGAATTGGTGATAGCGGTTACTTTGGTATTTAGTTTGGTATGGCAAAGTAGTTAAGGGAACTTATTAGTTCTACTCATAACTTATATAGGTGCTCATTTTGTAAGAGGAAAGTAGAGCCTTAGTCGGGTGATTTTGTGACTTTTGATCGTGTAGTGACGCTTATAGGTACGTACACGCAGTAACGAACCCTTATATGCAATTTTATTTAAGACATTATTGTTTATTATAATAATATGCACTGCATCAAAACTATGAGATACTAGTGAGTACGCCTTATACGAAACGCTATCGACTATGAAATCCTTGCGCTTAGAATAGTTATAGAGAATGAAAGTGTTAGTAGGAGGCGGGGACCACCCCTTATTTATTTAAGAATTAGATTATGCTTTAATTGGAGTTAGAATGACTCCTTTATAGGTTAATTTCATATTCTATTGAGTGGCTGAGTGGGGTTTGGCGCGCTGCTATCCCAGGGCGCTCATTAATAGTCGAAAGTGGAAGTTATTCCCATCCGATAAAGTATTAGATTATGATTAGCTAGCGTGACTCAACTGGATTATGTCCGGTTGATTTATTAGTCCCCTAGGTGAGGTTCGACGGGACCACCGTAAGAGGGGTATGAGCATGCTTGGGTCATTGGGCGCCGGATGGCCGATACCGCCCATTGACTGAGGTGTTACCATGCGGGCCTTGCAAACCCCAATATGGTGGCCTCTTCACTGGTTTAGTACCCCAGTGTGTTATTTTTCCCGAAGATAAGACCCGAGAGGGTCAGCTGGAAGGGGCATGAGCTTGTACTTTGCCATGGGCGCCGGATGGCTGATAACGCCCTTGGCCGTGTCACTATGCCAAGAAATGGAGAAAAATCCACAGATAGAAAGTTATTTAGTGATAGAAAATTTATTCATCGATCGAAAGTTATTTAATGATAGGAGGTTCATTCTTTGATAGAAAGCTTACACATTGATAGAACGTTTACTTTTTGATAGAATATTTACTCATTGATAGAACATCTACTTATTTATAGTATAGTTTATGCTAGTGAGAAGTGTGCCTAAGTTAAGTTACCTCAAGGGTATTACAGACTATGATCACACGTACCTTAAGATAAACAAGCTCTATAAGGTCGTGTGTTAGTTATCCTGTTAATGCCTTGGTTGAGTTGATACTATACGTGTTTTGCAAGAGTTTATGTTTGAAAAGAGGAGCGTGAAGACCTGAATTCTACCTAAGAACGCATGGTTTGGGTTAGAAAGGACACAATGAAATTAAGAAGTATAAGTGACCGATAAACGGTTACTATCTGTGCTTGCGTTTTATGAAATCATCTTAAGTTATTTTATGATATAATTCTATCTAGTAGTTACTGACGTGTACATGTTTGTGTTTATGTTTATGTTTGATTGTTGATGACTTTCTATGATTGTCCTGCTATGACACATTGGCCTTTGGTCTAATGTCGAGCAGCAGGAGGATCATAGACAGGCGTAGCAGGTACTAGAGCTTCTTTTTGCATTGCATCGCATTTGGGGAGAGTGATGAGGGCGAAGCATAACCGGTGTCATACCGCTATCTTTCGATTTTGTAGCTCTTGTTATCTTTTGTAAACTTTGGTTGTATATGTTTTGTTATGAGGCCTTGTGTCCTCCCTCGTATATTTGTGTTTCCGCTGCGTAATTTATAACTCTGTATGGTTTTAAGGAGTTAAGTGTTTTTTTTAAAACGCAAACGTCGACACTGGAACCACGATCCATGTTTAGCATGTTGATTTGAGAAGCCGGGGACGAATCATTCCACCGTGACGTAGTTTTGATAGGTCGTTGGTGCCTTTACTTTATTAGCTTCTTAATAACTTTTTTTTTTCTACAAAAGCGCACAGTTTTAAGGCTGATGTTGCCGAAATTCCACTCACCTTTTTAAAGTTAATATTTAACGTTTATCTAAATTCTATTCCTTTTTCTTTAATGTAACACCCGAATTTTCTCCTGTCCTTTACGGTTTTGGTTTCGTTAAGGGGTCGGAAATTCTGGGGTGTTACAGTGTTAGTTTAAATTAATTTTGTTTAATCAGATGGTTAGTTTTGGGTTGTTACAGCATTGTTTTATGAGATCTTACGCTTGCGTTGTTTCTTTGGTGTTTTATTTCATTTCAGGATCTAATCATCAAAAAACGAGCACAAACTAACCCCTTTTGTTACATACATTGCTCACCTGAACGCCGAGGGCTCAAAGAAGTGAAACATCATGAGCCAAGCCACAAGAACAAGCCAAAAGAAGCCAAAGTAGACAAACTCGACCAGAATTAGCTCGAGCCAAGGTTGCTCGAGCATTTCAGAAGCCTTGGTTGTGTTGTTTATGGTTTAAGATAGAATTTTCTATCATGTGTAGTGTCATTGAATTGAGGGCGAGACTCGACTTTTAACGGTAATCTATGTTTTAAAATTAAGTTATCTCTATGAGAATAGGTAGATACTTTGATTGGAAATGTTGAATGTGCACTTCATGTCTTAATTTATGCTTAGCTCCATGAGAATAGGTAATTTTGTATGATTTAGGAAGCTTTTGTTGCTCGAGAGAGAACATTAGTATTTATGATACGTTCTTCCGCATAACAAAACATCCATGATCTTAGGCTAAAGTTTAGTAAACACTACTTTGGTGAGAAAGCCTAGTCTATGCCTCCTTAGCTTATTGATCATTTTATCCTTGCTTTAGTTCATTGCATCCTTATTTACTGTTATGCTTCATTTTCATTAAGTACTTTTAAATGCTTGCTTTAATTATTTCCATCACCAACATCATATTATACATTTTCGAACACACTAATCGATCGAGAAACTATTGACTTAACCCCCACTCCCTGTGGATTCGACCCGTACTTGATGACGTACTACGCTACACCGTGCACTTGCGGTATTACTATTCAAGGACGTAAAGTCCTGATCAGGCCCGTATCTCCTAATGGCCAACACATGAAAGTATTCCGTTTTAATAGTGACCCATCTTGTAGTTATTCACCTTCAGTCCTTAATCAGGCTATGGCCTCTTTATCTGCATCTCCCGATGCACAATATTACATGGATACTGGAGCTACATCCCACATGACCTATCCTCAAGGTACATTAAATAACTATTTTCCTTTAAAACATCATCATAATAATGCTATTCTTGTTGGTAATGGTCACATGATTTCAGTTCATGGTTACGAGCATGCGCAACTACATCCCTCCCTTTCCCTTGATAATGTACTCCATGCCCCTAAACTCATCAAAAATTTAATTTTTGTGCGCAAATTTACAAGTGACAATAATGTTTCCGTTGAGTTTGACCCTCTTGGTTTTCCTATTAAAGCTTTGGGTACGAGAAATCAAATTCGTTGATGTAACAATACGAGTGAAATCTATCCTTTTTCCTCTAGAAAATCACCTAACACCACTTCCCCTAATATGGTTTTTTTTACTGTTTCTACCAGTATTTGGCACTCCCTTTTAGGCCACCCTGGAAATGATATATATTACAGATTAAATTGCCTTTCTTTTCTTCCAATTCTTATAGTACTATGCCTTTTGATATTTTTTTGGGTTATCCTTCTTCTCATCGAGGCTACAAATGTTATGATCCTTCATCCCACAAAATTATTTTGTCTCGCCATGTAGTGTTTGGTGAGTCAGTGTTTCCATTCACAAAACTTTCCTCCTCTCCATCCACTACTTATGACTTTCTTGATGAAAACATGCATCCTTCATTTATCCAAGCTATCCATCCCACTTCCCTTCCTTCTGGGCCACCATCTCCGTGTCAGCCCACTCCTCTCAGGCCTGCTCATCACGAGCCAAGGCCTGCCTCTCCTAGATGACCTAATCCTCCTCCTATCTCCGCTGGGAAGCCTCACGCCCCCAGTACAACCCTCCACCATAGTCTGCAGCCTTACCAACCTCCCCCTCTTCGCCACACCATCTCCCAAACGCCACTTCCCCTGCCACCCGACATGTCTACTCGTAGTCAACACGAGATTTACAAGCCTAATCCTAAATATTCTTCTCAAGCTTTTCCTGTCATTTCTTCTTCCCCATCTTTAGTTCCTAAAAATCGTCTTAGTACCCTACATGACTCGAATTGGAAATGTGCCATGCAAGAAGAATATGATTCTTTAATTGAGAGTGATACTTGGGAGCTTGGACCTCGTTAGTCTAATGCCAATATTATTTGTTCTTTATGGATTTTTCGGCATAAGACACATTTTGATGGGTCTTTTGTGCGGTATAAAGCTCGTTTGGTAGGAGATGGTAAGTCTCAGCGAGATGGTATTGATTGTGATGAGACTTTTAGTCCGGTTGTCAAACCAGCCTCTATTCGGGTTGTTCTCAGCATTGCCATAGCAAAATCGTGGTCCATTCATCAGCTGGATGTTAAAAATGCGTTTCTGCATGGTCACGTTAATGAGATGGTATATATGCATCAGCCTATGGGTTTCCGTGATCCTATTAACCCAGATTATCTCTGTCGGTTACGGAAATCTCTATGTAGCCTTAAGTAGGCCCCTCGAGCTTGGTATCAGCGTTTTGTCGATTTTGTGACTACTAGTGGCTTTCGAAATAGCATTTGTGATAACTCCTTGTTTATTTACTCTAATGGCCTTGATGTTGCTTACTTGCTTCTCTATGTAGATGATATTATCCTTACTGCTTCTTCTGATGCTCTTCGGTTGTTAATCATGGCTAAGTTGAGTGCTGAATTTGCCATGAAAGATCTTGGATCCTTGAGCTACTTCTTAGGGATTGCAGTGACACATAATGCTCAGGGCTTGTTTCTTTCTCAGTCTAAATATGCTGCAAATATCTTGGACCGTGCTGGTATGACTGATCGCAAATATACTCCTACTCCAGTTGCTACTACCAGTAAGCTTAGTGCCTCCTCCAACGCTCCTTATGCAGATCTTACTCTGTATCGTGCTTTTGCAGGTGCTCTTCAGTACCTCACTTTTATCAAGCCCGATATTTTTTATGTTGTACAACAGGTCTACCTGTTTATGCATGATCTAAAAGTTGAACATATGGCTGCCTTTCATCGCATTCTTTGGTACCTAAAAGGTACTCTTGATCATGGTTTTCAATTTTATAAATCTCCCATTTTCTCCTTATTATATTATACAGATGCTGATTGGGGTGGTTGTCCTGATACTCGTTGCTCCACCTCTGGTTATTGTGTTTTTCTTGAGGACAATCTCATTTCTTGGTCCTTAAAACGATAACCCACCTTGTCAAAGTCTAGTGCTGAAGCAGAGTATCGTGGTGTGCTAATGTTGTTTCTGAGACATGTTTGCTTCTTAATCTACTTCTTGAGTTGCGTTGTCGTCTTACGAAGGCCACCTTGGTTTATTGTGATAATGTCAGTGCAATCTATCTTTCTGGCAATCCTGTTCACCACCAACGCACCAAAGACATCGAGTTGGATATTCATTTTGTTCGAGAAAAGGTGAAACAAGGTGAAATTCTTATTCTTCATGTTCCTTCTCGATATCAGACTGCAGATATTTTTACTAAGGGTCTTCCTAAGATTTTTGTTTGTTGACTTTTGTGCCATTCTTAGCGTCCGTAAACCTCCCGATTCGACTGCGCGGTGTGATAGAGTAGGATATTTTAATATTTGATAGAATAAAATATTTACATTATATTATGTTAATATTCCTAGAATATATTGTGTAATATGTGTTATTCTAGTTGCCATACTTAACTTATTCTTGTATCTATTTATACATCTCAAATAATAAAAAAGGCGAAGCCAAAACATTCTAATAGTTGTTGCATCATTATTTTCTAATAGATAGTAACAAAAGCGTGAACCAAAATGGTCGATGGTTTGTCATGTACGCTATACCGACTAAAAACCAACCAAAATAGTCTTTGTAGTAAACTTTTTATATCTATTTATTTTTTAAAACTTTTACTTCTCTACTTTGAACCCATTTAGCGGCAACAGAAGAGTATTGTTGGGTTGGAAATCTTAGGTCGTATGGTATGATCCACAAATATTCTAGTTTAATATATTTCGTCTAAATGTACAAAAAGATCTTAATTTTTAATTATTAATATTTATAAATGAATCAAATTTTATATTTATATATAATAAAAAAATATATCGAATAATGTTGATAAAAAAAAATATTTGTGTATCTAATGAATTTCTAACTTGTGCTTTTACCTTTAAAAACTTTTACGTGTCGATAAGATTAACCTTTTTCGTACATATCATACAAATCATTTGCACTAACTGCGAAGCAGAGAGAACATACGAACACAAATTAGAGAGACAGATGAAATCCATGCAGCAACACCAAAACTAAACGAGCGACACTTTTCAAGTTAAAGAAGATACCACGTTTAATACTGATGTCTGACGTTGACATTGACCACGTGTAAATCCGTTAACACCCTAACGACTTAGAATTCTGTAACATCACCCATTCACTGACAGAACATATATCATTGCATGAGTAGATCATGATACCACAAATTTGTCAATTGTCAACGCCCCCAACAATATTACTTCATCTACTCCTACTGTCCAACTAAATTTGAATATATATATATATATATATATATATATATATATATATATATATATATATATATATATATATATATATATATATATAAGAAAGTGATTTTTAAATAAAGTATGAGAAGTATATAAGAATAACTCGTTTTGTATGAGAACGTTCTATTATTGGACGAGTTCATATAATTATTCCATTTCTATAATTGATTATTTTGAAATGGTAAGTGAAAACTTTAACACACTGAAAGTAAATAGGCCCACCTAATAGAAAATTGGCTAACCATAAAACTGTCTCATTTAAGAATTATGTGAAAAAAAAGAATGAATTATGTGAGTGATAATAATAAAGAGTTTATATGTGGGATTGAAATCAAAAGAATGTGACATGGTCTTTCTAAATAAAGAAATGATTTAAAATACGATTATCAGTATTCTAATTCTAATCTATAATTTTACATTTCTACGATCTAAGAAAGGCTAGCAATTTGAATCTTAAGTAGGATCATAATAATGGTGGATTCGTATGATCCTACAACGATCAAGAATATAGGTGATAGGATTATAATGTAATTCTACTATCCTACAATTCAACAATCCGAACCTACATGGATTATCTTGATCATTAGAAAAATTTTATACACTAACTTTTACTTTTATATATATATATATATATATATATATATATATATATATATATATATATATATATATATATATATATATATATATATATATATGAGTGAAAAATATAAATCACTATTATGATTATGAAAATTCAAGTACAAATGATTTGCATTTTATAATTATTAAAAGCATTTTTTTAATTTGTTAACATAAAGATAAAGTCAAATAAATCTTTATATAGAGCTCAAAACCTTAAAAATAACTAAAATGAACAAATATGATAGATAAGCAATTATACTACAACATATCAAACATATTTGTAGAATCTTATGATCCTAAAATCTGATTTTACATATCTCAATCCTTTCCTTAATAATTATAGATAGGATCCCGATTGCGAGTAACAAACTTGATGCAAAATAAATAAGACAACTGATAATATAGAATTTCATGCGCATTAAGTGGGACCGAGAAAATACGCCTATAAATTGGTATCTTTGTAGCCTAATTAGCATCTGTGTCATTTCAGTGATTAGCCTTTTCTATTTCTCTCAACAAAAACAAAAACATGAAGTTCAAGACGTTTATTGTGCTTGGTCTTTTGCTTGCTTCGGTTCTTCTCATTTCTTCCCCAGCTAGAGGTTACTATTATTTTGTCTTATTGTTAACGATATCTCAATATAATTTTACGTTATTGCATGTACTAATTAATCAATTAAAATAATGGTTTTATGATGTAAAATCACAAATAAGTAAATATATATGAATTATGTTTACGTATTATATATGATCGATTACGAGAATAATCATATGGGACACAGACATAAATATGAAAAATATATATTACTTCCTTCTATACACCTTAAGAGTCTCATTTGACTTTTTACGGATTTTAAGGAGAGTCAAAAGTGGGACTCTAAGGGTAGGAAAGAGAGTGGTATTATGGGTTTTTAATGTAAGGAAGGAAAATTAGTATGAATATTAAGGACATAGAAGTCAAAAATTTATATCAAAAATAGAAATGAGACAATTAAGGTGACTTATCTATAAAAGAAAATGGGACATATAAGCTGAATAGGAGAGAGTATTAATATATGATGATTGACTAACGTTATATTATTAATATAATTATTTAACTAATCTACTACAGATTTTAAATCTAGAACAAATTAAGCACATTAATTCTACTGCACTTCATTGGAATTTTTCATGAATGCATTTATAGTGGATGGAGAGCTCGTAGAAGACTCGATTCAAGAGATTAACAAAGGAAGTGGAAAAGGAGGAGGTGGTAAAGGAAGTGGCGGCAAAGGAGGAGGAGGCCAAGGCGGCGGAAAAGGAGGTGGTGGTAAAGGTGGTGGTGGTGGACTAGAAGAAGATGAAGTGCCGGTGTTTGACCTAAACCAAGGTGGAGGAAGCAAAGGAGGAGGATCTGGAAAAGGTAAAGGTGGAGGCTCAAGCGGAGGAAAAGGTGGAGGAGGAAAAGGTGGTGGTGGTGGTATTGAAGAAGAACTGTTTGACCTTGATCAAGCAGGCAAGGGAGGTAGTTCTGGAGGTGGCAAGGGTGGAGGTTCTGGAGGAGGAAAAGGTGGAGGTTCTGGAGGAGGAAAAGGTGGTGGCTCTGGAGGAGGCAAGGGTAAAGGAGGTGGTGGTGTTGAAGAAGAAGAATTTTTGGACCTTAACCAAGGAGGATCCATAGGCCAAGGAGGCGGACAAGGAGGAGGCAAGGGCAGCGGAAGTGGCAGACAAGGAGGAGGCAAGGGAAGCGGACAAGGAGGAAAAGGTAGCGGCAGTGGCGGACAAGGTGGTAGTGGACAAGGAGGAGGCAAGGGAAGCGGACAAGGAGGAAAAGGTAGCGGCAGTGGCGGACAAGGTGGTAGTGGACAAGGTGGCGGCAAAGGAGGTGGTAGCGGCGGTCATGGTGGCAGCAAAGGAGGTGGTAGCGGCGGTCATGGTGGCAGCAAAGGAGGTGGTAGCGGTGGTAAAGGTGGCGGAGGAGGTGGGTCTGGTGGTGGACAAGGAAGCAGAGGAGGGGGGTCTGGTGGTGGACAAGGAAGTAGAGGAGGGGGTTCAGGAGGAAATAGAGGAGGTGGTGGTAGTGGAGGAGGAGGAGGATTGAACTAAACAGGCAAGTATTTGCATTTTTGTTAACGTTTAGAATATACTAATTAATTTATTTGAGTTTTAACTTTACTGTTACATTTAGAATTTAGTAATCTTTTAAGTTAACTTTACGTCTGGTATTCTAAAACACTAAATGATTTATACAAACTATTACTATTGATTTACATACTATTAATAATGATTTAGCATTCAATTAAGTGAGATAAAATCAACTTCTTAAATTGAAATAATCTAACAGTTTATTTAATTAGAATATTTAATTTTATCATCAATATTTATCAGTCTTATTATTTTGTCAAATTTATTTTGATATCATTTCGAATTCTTTTGCTTTATTAAATTGAGTTGTATCTAAATTATTATTTAATTTGTTGAAATTCAATTAGGTTGCGTAGGAAATGTAATCAAGGCCGCAGTGAAGAGGCTATGATAATTATAGAGTACGAGTATTGCATAAAGTAGTAGTAGGAGGAGTAAAAGAATGCAAGAATAAAGAGATGTAACGCAAATGTATCACAAAGAGGATGTCATGGTATGTAATAGGATAATATGAAATCTTAGTTTTTGTAACTCTAGTAAACGCACCATTACTTATGTGTACTAATGTAAAGCCCCCATATATATATATATTTGCGTTTACCTTTTTCCTCTTTTATATTTTCTTTTATACTAATAAAATGTGCCCCACGCACCCCCTTAAAAAATTATATTCGACTTTAAGGTGTTTTTGAACACATTCAAGAATATACATTGTCGAAAAAACAAAAATAAACAACATATGAACTCTGAACAAAAAAGTGCTATTATTCCTACTAAGTGAGCTACCTTTGCAAATAACAAGTCTTACAGCTTGGTAATACATGGAGTAGCTAGAAAATAGTGAAACTATACAATAAATATAAAATGTCAAGTTTATCTTCTGATTTAAAGAATTAAGCCTTGGAATAAGGACAATGTAAAATCAATCTATAAGAGAGCCAAATTAAAGAAAAGGACTTTGGTGCACATCGTCTAAGTAAACAAACTTGTACATAAACTGACATATACTTTCCCCTTGTTACATATATTTTCGTCTTATTGAACTACATTTAATATTAAAATCATCACATTAAACATGTAAATAAAAAAATTTAATATTAATAAATAAATACTTTTAAAATTCTAATGGTATATTTGAGTCTTTTTTATGTGGGCAAGTACATAGTTGACATTAATAGATTGAAATCTATTGAAGTTTTGACATTTCCCTTACAAAATGTAAAGACAAAACTGGATACCATCAAATACTGCTAAAATAACATTTTCTCAATCAAGCAAAATAACAGACAATTGAATGTTGTAAAATTGCAAAAGAAATACAACAATATGTAAGAGACATGGTAATTTAATTCAATTTTATGTTATTTACGTCAAAGGAAAGATCATCATTATGGTATTAAGTAGATCCTCAGACAAGTTGCAATCTAGGAATTAAAGCTCCCTTTTGTGCTGTAGATTGGCCTATTGTTGACACAAGCGATACTTTCTACATGCCTTTATGTACCCTTGCTTCAACATTCAGCTCCTCGCCGCATGTTTCTTTTTGGGTATATATCTGTTGCAATTAATTTCATGTTATCTATGTCCTATATATTAAACAATATTATTTATCAATAACAGAGGGACTAAAAAATTTTATCTTTACTGTCTGAACTGAGTGAGCTCTAAACTCTAAAGGTTTCAACAAGTGCAAAAAGTAGAGGTGATCAAACACCGGGCCAGGCCGAGAGGCAAAAATCTACCCATTGATGCGGGCCGGGCCGAAGTGCGGGTCAAAAAGTTCCTGCCCAAACCCGTACTTTGCGGGCCTATGTTATATATTATTTATATATAATTAAAAACACAAATTACAAATAATTAAAATAAACAAATACAATTGTTGCATATTATACATAATTTAAAACACAAATTATAAATAAGTGAAATAAACAAATACAATTGTTACATATTATACATAATATAAAACAAATTTAAAATGCAAATCATGAACACGCACTTTTTCGGGCCGGGCCGCGGGCCAAATCCCAAACCCGTCCCAAAAAATCGGGCCACTTATTTTCTACTCAAACCCGCCCATCGGGCCATATTTTGATACCCAAACCCTCACTTTTTTGTGCCGGGCCGCCCATGATCACCTCTAGAAAAAAGGATGTCTTCTGGTTTTCCATGACGAATCAGAAAGCTTAGACCGTGCTTTAGTAAATTCATTCTCAAGTCAGATAAACATTTAATCAGAAAATGTGCACGTAATGTTGTCATATTAAGACAAACGAGATATCTAATCCATATTTCTACTTGAAATGCCCTTTAATTGAAAGAGAATACAATACTATTAATAAGATGCTTCCTTTGATTAACTTCGAGAAAATGCAGGGCAAAAAGACGCCAGTGAGTTCTTAAAATTATACACTGAGAAAGCATCAACAAATTTTTACTTTAACTTAAAATTAAGTGGAAATAAAGCTTTGTCTCTCTTAAGTAGTATTCGCAAGCATAAATCAAGCATTAACATCAGTCAAAACTTCAAGCCAACCATATATGATGTGCATAGGTCACTGTCATTTAAAGTTAACCATACAGTTTAAGTGTTGGCTAACAAAAGTATAATTCACAACCTCCCAACCCCCCTCCCAATCTTAAAGACTGCACTCAATATTTTGAGAAAGAAAAGGGAAAACTAACCTCTCTATAGGGTCATCTTAGCTTGCAAAGCAGTAAGCTCTTCCTCTACAGTAGTCTGCTTCTTACGAGGTTTTTTTTTCAGTAGCAACGAGGGCATCGTCAAGTCAATCGAAGCTTCCACAGCTCCTTGTTAAGTTAGTGGGAGCTGCCATTGTTAGAGTCAAACAACTGAGGTATCTTGTTTATGATTAGCTCAGGCTTGTTTAGAAATCTTGATACAATGCGAGACTTAGAGCTCAGTGGATGATGCAATTGCGTGCCACATTTGAAAATTGGGGAGGAAGTTTTGAAATGTGAGCTAAGATCGATAACGTTCGAAATACATACCTTGATGAACAATAACAATTGTAATGAACTTAACAATGTTTGAAAGAAATTAAAATGTAAAAATGACACAATAATTTAAGGAGGTTCATCTAAGAATGGCTACGTCCTCCGTGGTGTGTAGTTCCTTGTTTATATTATTTCAATGGAGTAAAATCTTAATCTTACAAACAAAGCATTACAATCGAGTAAGAGAATAATAAAGGCTATGTGTTTAGACTTAGGGGTTTGTATTTGATGTGTTTAGATGAACAAAGGAGCTCCCTAGTTATAGGGGAGATCACATTAAGCAACATTCAATATATTAAAGCTCAGAATAAATGTCAATGAAACAGCTCCAAGAACTTGAAGAGTCAAAAACAGCATCCTAGGAACGTAAGAAGATCCACTCGACCAAAATAGAGACTTGCTCGGTCAAGCGACCTACAGGTAGCTACTGGATACATTCTGTTTATTTGCTCAACCCACTCAGGAGCTCGCTCGGTCAAGCGACCTGGTTGAGCAACCTTCAGTGTGCTTTCTGACAGTTTTGCTGCATAGTAGAGAATTTTCAATCAAACATTAACACTTCTTCATTAAGTCCCATAACTTCCATAGTTAAGTCATACTTCATCACCTTCATAACTCATGAATTAACCAAGCTTTAATCACCATCATAATCACAAACATTAAGTTATTAGCTTAATTCACCCATTAACCAATCCCATATGATTCCATCCCATTACTTACACATATGAGTGCACACATTAATTATGCACTCAAGTCATATTATTCTTAACAATCTCCACCTTAACTTGAGTTCACCCAAGTCAAAGCATTCATAAATGCACTTCATCTTACAAGAACATAAACAAGCATAAAATAACATACACACCTCATATGCCCCAAAGGGCATCATTTCAAGCAAGGAGCTAGACCAACAAAGTCAACACACAAATCAAACTTGGTTGTAGGCAATGGCTTTGTCATCATGTCAGCCGGGTTATCTTTAGTATCAATCCTTTTCAAAATCACTCTTTTGTATTCAACTTCATCCCGGATGAAATTATATTTGATATCAATGTGTTGGGACCTTCTATGAAATGTATTTTGATTCCTAGCCAAGTGAATTGCACTTTTACTATCACAATGCTCACTTACCGAACACACTTTGTTGCACATCTCACAAACTGGACCTTTGAGCCACTTTGCTTCTTTGAATGACTTGGCAACGGCTACGTACTCCGCTTCAGTTGTTGAAAGAGCAACCACATCTTGCAACGATGATTGCCAACTTATTGTCGAACCACCCAATGTGAACACAATTCCGCTTATGGATTTTCTAGCATCAAGATCACCTCCATAATATGAGTCACATTTTAAATACCTCAATAACCACTTTAGTGCCTCCCAATGTCCCTTCTCCGGACTAGACATGTATATACTTACCAAACTCACCGCATGAGTTATATCAGGCCTAGAACATACCATGGCATACATCACACTACCAACGGCACTAGTGTACGGATAAACACAATTATCATAAGAACTTCTAACATAATTATGTGAAATCATGAAAGAATCGAACCTCTTGTACCATTGCCTTGGCGATTGCTTCAACCCATACAATGATCTTTTCAATCTACACACATGACCTTCCTTACTGGCGACTTCAAAACCTTCCGGTTGCTTCATAAAAAATTCTTCTTCAAGCTCACCATGAAAAAACGCCATTTTCACATTTAATTGATGCAACTCCAAATCCTCTATCGCCACCAAAGCTAGTAGATCCCTTATAGAAGAGTACTTCACGACCAGTGAAAATACCTCATGAAAATCAACACGCTCAATTTGAGAGTATCCCTTTACTACTACCCTTGCTTTGTAGATGAGAGGAACACTACCAGAACGACCCTTCTTCCTCTTAAATATCCACTTGCACCCAACAATCTTCTTTTTCTTTGGTGCTTCAACGTTATCCCAAGTTTCATTCTTTGCAAGTGGTTACATCTCTTGCTTCATGGCTATCAACCATTTGCTTGAGTGTTTTGAGGCCATAGCCTCCTTGTACGTATTTGGTTCATGCAACCCTTCCACTTCGCTAGCAATGTTGAGAGCATATACAACGTAATCACACTCTTCAATGTACCTCCTTGGAGCCACGATTTTCCTTTTTGCCTTGTTGTGGACAAAGGAGGAGATCTTTGTTGAACATCATCATTTTTCATCTTCATCAATATTGGGAGGTTGAACCTCCGAATGTGCATCAATAGGATGAATTACAACATTTTCAATGGGCTTTTCTACACTAGAGACTAACATACTATTTTTATCAAATACAACATCTCTAGAGGTGATTATTCTTTTAGACTCATTACACCACACCCTATACCCATTTACACCCACTTCATATCCCACAAATATGCATTTTCTAGCCCTAGGTTTTAACTTTCCATGATTAACATGAATAATTTACCGGAGTGTTGTACCACACCTCTTGTGGTGATTTGAGTTTCAAGGCGATATGAGGTGAGCGATTGATCAAGTAACATGTCGTAGCCACCGCTTCAGCCCAAAATTGCATCTCCAATTTAGCCTGGTTTAGCATACAGCGATCCCTCTCCAACAATGTTTTGTTCATCCTCTCTACAACACCTTTTTGTTGAGGACGCCCTGCACAAGTTTTATGTCTCACAATACCTTCACTAGCATAATATTCAATAAATTTGTTATCAACAAATTCAAGACCATTATCAATTCTCAAGGTCTTTATGTTCCTACTAGTCTTCTTGTTAATCATTTTCTTCCATTCCAAGAAAACATCAAATATTTCATTTTTATGTTTTATAAAGTAACACCAAACTTTTCTTGAGAAGTCATCAATAAAGGTCACCAAGTAATTACAACCACTAAGTGAGAGCTTTCTTAAAGGCCCCCACAAATCGGAATGAATGTAATCAAGAATTCCCTTAGTGTTGTGTATGGCGGGTTTAAAACTAACCCTCTTGTGTTTCCTATAAACACATTGTTCATAAAAACCCATGGTTCCCGAACTTTTATCCATCAAATAAACCTTGTTTAGAAATTTTATACATACCTCTTTCTCCCATGTGACCAAGTCTCAAGTGCAAAAGTTTTGTTTCTTGATCGGCCATTGTGTTTGTGGAAACATTCATCGAGCCGGAAATAGTTGAACCTTGAAGAACATACAAACTCCCATTCATCTTCCCCTTCCTCACCACAAGTGACCCTCTAGCAATCTTCATAACTCCACTTTCACAAGTGATCTTACACTCGATCTTATCAAGAGTGCCTAAAGATATGAGTTTCTTATTCAAACCCGAAACATGCCTCACCTCCGTGAAGGTTTTCATCTTCCCATCAAATAATCTCATTTTCACACTCCTAAATCCAACAACCTTACATGTTATGTTGTTTCCCATGGTAATATTTCTCCCATCAACACTTTCATATGTTTGGAAGAAAGTTTTGTTGGGAGTCATGTGGAATGTGCACCCCGAGTCAAGAATCCATTCGTCACTATCTTTGTACCCATGGTAATATTATTTGTTCATTATGGATTTTTCGGCATAAGGCACATTTTGATGGGTCTTTTGTGCGGTATAAAGCTCGTTTGGTAGGAGATGGTAAGTCTCAACGAGATGGTATTGATTGTGATGAGACTTTTAGTCCGATTGTCAAACCATCCTTTTTTCGGGTTGTTCTCAGCATTGCCATAGCATCGACATTACTAGTTGCGTTCCTAGCGCTATCAGCACTAGCATTTTTCTTTTTCCATATCAAACAATCCTTCTTGATGTGGCTTTTAAGCTTACAATAGTTGCAAGTCTTATTTTTGTTAGGCCCCGTGACTTCGACCTCCCTTTACCCTTGTTTCAACCCCACTAGTGGAAACTATCTCAAAAGTCCTCCCTCTCACAAACAATTCATCACTCGAGCCACCCTATGATTTTTGTGACAATTTTGTATTAATGAGATCCCTTTAAGTTAAGGAATTTTTCACATTGTCACTACTCAAATTTTATCTACCATAAATTAGAGTTTCTCTAAAATTCTTGTAAGATAGAGGTCGTAGAGAATATAAGAGGTAAATAGCCAATTATTCATCATTAAGCTTAATTTCAATATTTTGTAAATCCATAACAAAGAAATAAAAATTTTCTAAGTGTGGTTTTAAAGTTTTACCTTCCTCCAAGCGTAAATCGTAGAGTCTATTCTTCAAAATTAGCCTATTGGTAATACTCTTGGCCATGTAGAGTGATTCCAATTTCTCCCATATCCCCTTGGTTGTGGTTTCTTTAACAACCTCTCTTAGTAGTTCATTGGAAAAGCAAAGTTGGATTGCCGATGGTGCCTTTGAATCAATCTCTTTCCATCTTGCCGCAATCATTCCTTACGGCATTTTCTCTACACCTTCAGAGGCCTTTTGTACACCATTTTCAATCAAAATTTCCTTCATTTTGACTTGTCATAAGCCAAAGTTCACACTCTATCAAACTTCTCTATGTTAAGCTTTATTATGGACATGTTTCGCCACCAAAAAGACTTCTTATACCACCGTAAAAACAACCTTGGCTCTGATACCAATTGAAATGTGAGCTAAGATCGATAAGGTTCGAAATACCTTGATGAACAATAATAATTGCAATAAACTTAACAATGTTTGAAAGAAATTAAAATGCAAAAATGACACAATGATTTAAGGAGGTTCAGCCAATGATGGCTACGTCCTCCATGGTGTGTAGTTCCTTGTCTATTTTATTTTAATGGAGTTAAATCTTACTCTTACAAACAAAGTATTACAATTGAGTAAGAGAATAATAAAGGCTATGTGTTTAGGCTTAGGGGTTTGTGTTTGATGTGTTTAGATGAACAAATGAGCTCCCTAGTTATAGTGGAGATCACACTAAGTAACATTCAATATATTAAAGCTCAGAATAAATGTCAATGAAACAGCTTCAAGAACTTAAATAGTCAAAAACAACATCCTAAGAACGTCAGAATGTCGGGCTACAGCTAGCTACTGGATACATTTTGTTTGTTTGCTCGACCCATCCAAGAGCTTGCTTGGTCGAGCAACCTTTAGTCAAACATTAACAGTTCTTCATTAAGTCTTATAACTCCCATATTTAAGTCATACTTCATCACCTTCATAATTCATGAATTAACCAAGCTTAAATCAACATCATAATCACAAACATTAAGTTACTAACTTAATTTACCCATTAACCAATCCCATAGGATTTCATCCCATTACTTACACATATTAATGCACACATCAATTGTGCACTCAAGTCACATTATTATTCTCACAATTTTCATAAGTAGCAACAACACAAGTGTTTTTTCAAGACCAACAATTTCAATTAGGACATAAAAAATGAAATAAACATCTTAAGAACCAAAACCTACTATAATTAATTGAGTTATTTATTAATAATTATACGAGGTACTGAGAAGAATTTGGTCAAGTGGAACAGGGGATCATTAGTGAAGCCTTAAGAAAGACCAACTCACAATGGAAAATGGTCAAGTACGAAGCTTTGGCAATTGGTAGTTAGGCACAATGTAAAATGGTAAAAAAATAAAAGGTTTTATAAAACACATTTCTTCTATGCAACAATGGGTATACAAAAATCAATTAAAGCCTTAAGTGATGATAATTAAACAATACTTAATTTTTTAATTCTCTTTACATGACTAAATGTTTGGAACAACACATGAGATTAACTTTAGCTAAAAAATACAAAGCATTAGTAAATATTATAATCAGAGAATGTAGGAAGTAGCGAAAATCAAAACCCTAATGTCACAAATTGATAAGTTTTAAAGTAAATATCATACTCGATGAATGAAAAATCGAGATTCCTAAACCAACCAAGAAATTCTAGAAGAATTACAACAACAAATGAACACAAATCAAATCAACCAAAAATCAATAAAATTTGCCAAAGAAAATGTAAATAAAAAAAATCAATTCAAATAAATAATTATAATTTCAAGAATAAATCAACCAAATTAAATCAATCCAAAATCAATAAAATCATCCAAAGAAAATGTAAATAAACAAAAATCAATCCAAATAAATGATTAAAATTTGAGGAATAAATTAACCCAAAAAAAAACAATCTAAATGAATAAACCCTAATAAATGAACCCAAAATCAACCCAAATAAATAAAATGAGGAAATTAGGGATAAGAAATTAAATCGAAAAAGAACATGGTTACCTAAACATTATCATCATCAGAAACTTAGCAATAGAAGAAGCGATATCCATGTGATACAAGTGTATCCTGTATAATCAAGGAGAGGATAAAAGAGTATGATAAGCCTCTAGTGTAGGCCAGGGATCAGATGTAGAATTAAGAGAGGAGTAGAAAGCAGAGAGAATTAGAAAGAATGAGATTACTGTTATTGAATATGAATAATGAATACACTAATATTCATAGCCTTTTTATACTACAAGATGCTAACAAACTGACAGCTAGCAACTAAAACTAACACTTGGCATTGGCATACAAATACATCACGTGTGAAGCACACCTATTAAAAGACTATATCATATCCTCCCCCTATGAAAATTGACTTTTCCTCAAGTCTAGAGTTGATTAGAATCAGGATATTTTAGCTTCAAATGTAACAGCATCCTCCCAAGTTGCCTCATGAGCTGCAAAACCTTTCCAATGAATCAGATATTGAATGACAGCTTTATTTTGGAACTTTACTGATCTTCTATTAAGGATGGCTTGGGGCTGAATGTCTTCCAATACATCATGATTATGTAACCAATTTGGAATATGAGTTGCAACTGGTAGTGTGCCATGAAATTTTCTTAATTGAGAAACATGTACTACATCATGAATTTGAGAGTGTGTGGGAAGACTCAGTTTGTAAGCAACTCTGTCCACCTTGTTTAACACCCTAAAAGGCCCATAATACTTAGGAGCGAGCTTGTGATTTTCCTTAGATTGAACAAATTGTTGTCTATTCCTTTGTAGTTTTATAATACCTATCTCCAATTTCAAACTCCCTATTAGTTCTATGGTTATCAGCTTGAAGCTTCATTCTTTGTTGGGCCCTTCTTAAGTAGAACTTCAATGTAGAGATCATGTTTTACCTTTGTGTCAGACTTTTGTCCACAACTGCTATATTGGAGTTGCCATGTAAGTATGGTAGATGGATTGGTGGAGGTTGACTATAGACAATATCATAGGGTGTCTTTTCACTGGGCTTCTCACTAGTCATGCACCTAAGATATGTTTTTAGGCATCGATTAACTACCTTAGATTGACCATCTGTCTGTGGATGGTATGAAGATGAGAGCAAAAAGTTGATGCCACATAAGGAGAACAACCCTTTCCAAAAATTGCTAAGAAAAATAGGATCCTTGTCACTAACAATTGTCCTAGGCCAACCATAAAGCTTGAAAACATTATCCAAATAAGCTTGAGCAACATCCAAAGTAGAAAAAGGATGTGCCAAAGCCAAACAATGAGCATAATTGCTCAGTCTATCCACAACCACAAAAATGACCTCTTTCCCCATAAATTTAGGAAGTCTGATAATAAAATCCATGCTTATATCATACCATACAGCTTCTGGGACAGACAAAGGTTGTAAGAGACCAAGAAAAGCTACAGTTTTAGATTTAGAAGTTTGGTAAACCAAACAATTCCTAACAAAATTGTCTCACTTGCTTGTTAAGGCCCTTCCAATTAAAGACATTTTTAATTCTCTTTGTAGTCAAGTCCCTTCCCGAATGTCCACCCTCCGATGAAGAATGTTGCCAAGAGATCAGCTTCTGTCTTAATTGTGTATTAGGCCCAATCACAATCCTTTGATGTTTCCTTAAGAGAGCATCCGTGAGTTCAAATCCAGCATACCTCTATTGATCTTATAGTTCTTCAACAATAGAAATCAAATTCTTGTCCAAATGATAACTATACTTGATAAGGGATTCTAGATTAGTGTCAATTATGGAAAGTGCCATAAAAAGTATTAAAGTTCCTGATATTCTGGACAAAGCATCAACTGCCGAATTTTCCTTGCCACTATTGTAATGAATGTCACAATCAAACCCCATTATCTTGGACAACCAAAATTTTTGAAAGGGTGTGGAGATTTTCTGTTCTAGCAACCACTTCAAGGTGTTTTAGTCTATTCTAATGAGAAAATAAGTACCCATAAGGTATTGCTCCCACTTTTGTACAGCATGCACAATAGCAAGTAACTCCTTCTCATAGACTCATAATCTCTGCCACCTTGGTCCCATTGTCTTTCTTATGTAAGCCAAAGGTCTTCCTTCTTGCATTAACACTGCTCCAATCCCATGGCTAGAAGCATCGGTTTCAACAACAAACTATCTGTCAAAATCAGGGACTGCTTGGTTTGTGGCCTTAACTAAAGCTTCCTTTAATTGTGGCCTTATCTTTAACAGTTTTCCTATTAACCTCTCTATAGTCTACATAAAATCTTCAAGTACATCTTTCTTACCTACTAGTACTACTAGAGAAGCAAAAGGGCTATTATTGTTCTGTATAATTCCCTTGTCAAGCATTTCATGTATTGGTTGCTCAATGATATCCCTTTGTTTAAGGGGGTATCTACAAGGTCTAATGTTAACAGGACTTACCTCAAGAAGTAAGGGAATTTTATGGTCAAATACGCCTCTTAAAGGAGGTAAAGAATCAGGATCAGTAAAGATATCTTGAAATTTCTTTTTCAAAAGGTGCAATTCTAGCGGATCAGAAGCACTTTGATTACCCATAGCATTGAATTGAATATAATGCTCAAGGATTTTTGGCACCTGTAAAAAATAAAGTTGAGCTACTCCTGTAATCAATTTACAATAGAGTTGTCCCTCCAAAACCTTTAGCTTTGTTTGAGAAATGCCCTTTAAACAAAACTCTTGGTCACCTACATGAAACTGCATTAGAAGTTAAGCAAAATCCCATTGAATTTGTCCTAAATTCCTAAGCCATTTGTATCCCTAGGACCATGTAACATCCTCCAAGAGGAATAAGAAGCACCTCAGTTTGAAAAAGTCTTTTATTCATTTGCCATTCAAAGTGTGTGCATTTATGTTGACATGCTATGTGGTTACCATTTGCAACAGTAATGGCTTGAGGGTTGATTTTTTCCAAGGTACACCCTAATTTCTTAGCAAAGTTTATATCCACAACATTATGAGTACTTCCTAAATCTACTAGAATGTGAATCTTGCTATTACCTACCATCCCAGTAGTTCTCATAGTATGGAAAGTGTGATCACCTGTTAAAGCACTTACTGAAATTAAGGCTCTACCTCATCAGGCATCTCTTTCTCTAAGTCATCTATTTTACTAGGCTCCATGTGGTCGTTTTCTACCATTTCACTCCCAGTAACTTCAACGGTAAAGATTTGGGTCTGTTTGAAGTTACACTTATGGTTTGTATCATATTTTTTATCACAAAAATAACATAAACCTTTTACTATTTTCTCAGCCTTTACATCAGCTGATACATGTGGGTATGGTCTCTGGGTAGATCTAATAGTATTTGAGGATAATGGTAGTAGGGGAGGCTTGTTTGCATTCGTTAGAAAGGAAGAAGTTGCCTTAGTAGTGTAAGGTTGTTGAGGTTTATAGGCACTCATTGATTTATTAGCAAATGATTTTAGTATTAAATTTCCTTCACATGCTTTAAATTGTTCTTCTTGTAATTTTGCATACCTAATGGCATCTGAAATGGATGTGTGATAAGTGCATTTATTTGCACTTATTTTATCATTTTATACTCCTTAATGATGATTATTGTTAGCAATATCGTGCTTATTTTAAAGATTTATGCTACTCTACCCATTTTAGTTATTCATGTTGATTTTGAACGGTTTTCATCATTTTAAGCATAATTCTTATGATGATAACGGAGTTTACTAAGGAGTTATTGCTCGTTTGAAGATGTTTTACAATGAAAATAGGCAAAAGAGTTGAAAAGTGTTTAAAAATGCATAAGTTTTAAAGTGAAATTTGATACATGCTCACTCTTTTCATCATAACTTTTGATAGAAAGATCTAATTAATGCAATGTTGCGACATTGGAAAGTAGACTTCAAGAGCTTTCCAACGGTATATTATATGTCTAATTCCGACAATCGAGCAAGAAATGGCGGTTGTTTAAAGTTCACTAGTCAGAAGCAAAACGACGAATCGTTGCCTGAAAGCCACAACTCTTTTCCAACTGCTGATATTCGTATATGACAGTTTTCTTTCACTATTTTAGTGGTTTTATTTATTTTAGCTTTATTTTGTTATTAGAAATTAGTTATTTTGGGGGAGATTGTTCCCTAAATAACCTTAGAATAAAAATTGGCATAGTTAATTTCATTTTTTTGTGCATTTAATGCCCTAGATGCCCTAATGCTCTAGTTTTCGGTTTTTAGTTTATTTAAGCTTTTTTATATATATTTTTTTTATGTTTTTCATTACAACTTTCAATTATTTATGTAATCTATGGTTTGTTTAAGTTCCAATTTGTAAGTTTCTCTATCTTGTCCTTTCATTATTCATTAAATTGTCTTGTATTAATTATTTTCATCATGTTCATCATCTTAATTAGGGTTTTGCTTATTGTTAATTTCATGTTAATTATTATGTTTAGTGAGTAGATTTTCCTTCTCCAAGGTTAAGGAGTAAACCCTAATTCGAAGTATGGGATGATATTTTATTCATTAATTGTGTGAAATTTGGGTTTATGATTAAATCTATGCTTAATGAATCTTAGTTTAAATATCTTTATTAACCTTTTCAATAAAACGGAAGTTTGAGATTAAGATTAATTTAGGACTGAGATATATTTAAGTTAAATTCCTATTAGGTTAGCCAATAAAACGGAAGTTTGAGGATTAATATTAGTAAGGTCTTAAACCGATATTGATTAATTAAGTGGAAGCTTGAGATTAATTAGATCACGTTTAATTATGCCAAAGACTCTTTATTCAATTATGAGAGTATTTGACTCTCATGTTAGAATTAGGTGATACGCCCTAGATTTGTCACATTATTTTTATCTTCGTATTAATTATTGTCTTAGCTTTAATTATTTTTTTTATTTTCATTATGTTCGTTGTTGCCCATAGTATTATTAGTTTCTCAACCCAACTACTTGTTGATCTGCGTCTCGTAGTCATAAATCAAACAAATAAGTTAACTCGCTTCCCTTAGTTCGACCCGCGCTTGCGGTTAGTTAAAATTTGCACTATCAATGAGGGATTAAAAGCCTTAACAAAAGGTTTAGCCTCTTCCCTCAGACCCCCAATGAAACTTTGCAACAAATATGCACTATTCAATCGATTACCATTTTAAAGCAAAATTGCTCTTAATTCTTCGAAACATTCTATATACTCTTCCAAAGAATCCAATTGGGAAAGTTTATTAAAGTGTTCAACTGCATTATCACCACTGTCATTTTTAAATCTTGCAGCTAGGTCCAATTTAAAATCTTCCCAAATCACATCAGTTGTATTTTTCAGGTAACTTATAACCCATGACTTAGCTTTATCTATCATATATAAATAAGCTAATTCTACTTTTGACTCTTCAGCAATTTTATATAAACTGAAATATCTATTGCACTTCTTAACCCAATTTGTTGGATTTGTGCCATCAAAAGTAGGACATTGGATTTTAGATGCCATACCTAGAGGTCTGGTGGAATTGACCTCTTGATGATTGTTTCTTGGTGAATCCACTGAGGCTCGGTCCTGTAATTCAACAAGCATTTGCATCACCTGCTGCATTGCCTGGGATTGTTCTTCTAGCTTCCTTTTCAAATTTTTACTTGTTCTTCCATTGCAGCTGTCTTTCTAGTTATAGGAGGCAGATTGCTTCAATCTAAAAAAAAAATGCAATGTCAGTACTAAAAGACTTCAAAATTTGAAGTCTCTTGAAAGAATCTTGAAGACAAAAATTTAATATTCTTCTAAACTTAGGGTGCCAATTGTTATGAAGATTTTGATGAGAGGGCATCGTGGATGGTGATTGCTCTGATACCAGTGATACAGGTGTATCCTGTATAACCAAGGAGAGGAGAAAAAAGTATGATAAACCTCTGGTGTAGGCCATGGACCAGATACAGAATTAAGAGAAGAGTAGAATGCAGAGAGAATTAGAAAGAATGAGATTACTGTTACTGAATATGAATACTGAATAAACTAATATGGACAACCTTTTTATACTAGAAGATGCTAACAAACTTACAGTTAGCAAATAAAACTAACACTTGGCATTGACATACAAATAAATCACGTGCCAAGCACACCTATTAAAAGACTGTATCACCATGTTTGAAGGAGAATTCCACCTGTCAAAAATATGGGTTTATCATGGGTTGTGAAGCAAGAGAAATGGGAGTGGGAAATAGGAAATGGAAAATGGCGGAAAGTAAATGAAAAAAGCATTGGGTTGTAAGGCAAGAGAAATAGGACTATGGGAGTTGAAAATGGGAAAGCAAATGAATAAGATGAATATTGTTCATTACTGTTCAAAACCAAAAATATTGGTTTAATAACAATAATCAACAGTAGTAGGGGTTTTGATGCTTTTTATGTATAAGGATAAGGATAAGGATTTTAATTTATCGACTAAGAACAAAGTACAAATTGATTTTAATTGATTAATGTGTAAATTATTTATAATCATTTCTAAACAATCGCAAACCAATACTCTCACCATACCATTATCATTGTAATATTTCCTTTAGAAAAACTCAGTTTTTTAAAACAAATATATGTACACAATATAATAACTAATAAAGAAATAATTAAGACACATGAAGATTTTACGATAAATTTTTTTTCACTCTTTTCATGTTCTAATTAGGCAAACTCTTTTAGCAAATCATCTAATATCTTTCTGATTAGATTTGTTTAATTGATTAATTACAAAAGGCTTTAAAACTATACTTATTTACTAATTTTTTTCATATATAACCAATTAATGTATGAAGTATATTTTAATTACAATGAATAACTATCGAATAACATAATGATTATTTATGTAAAAGATTTATTTTTATTAAAATATTGACATTAATCATTTAAGTAAATAATTAGGATAAGATATTAGTGAAATAAATTAAAAATGATAATTTTATCATATATGTTTGACAAGTTCATAATACATAAATAAATAAATTACGTTATATGTGAATTATTATAGTAAAAAATATGTTCTCTTGACAAAAAAGCTTATTTTAAGTTTTTATAAATACATTTAACATTTAAATTATTTTTTATTTAATTTTTTATGTGTCAAAATTTATCTAGTATTGTTGTTATGAATGGTATCATGAATGGTGTGACTTGAATGCACAATTGATGTGTGCATTCATGTGTGAATCTTGAGATGGAATCCCATGAGTGTGTTAATGTGGGTGCATTAAGTTTAGTCTTGATGATTGTGATTTATGATGGTGATTAAAAGTATGGATTAATGAGGTGATAAAGTATGAGTTATTTATGGGAGTTATGGGACTTAATGAAGAAGTGCAAAGGTTTAGTTCAAGATGCTCTACTATGCAAGTCGAGCAATACTTTCAGAAGCCTTTTGTAGTGCCCCTCGACCAGCTCGCTCAACCGAGCGAGCTCAAGATGGGTCGAGCGAGCATACAGAATGCAACCAGAAACTTCCTGTAGCCCGCTCGACCAAACCGCTCGACCGAGCAAACCTCTATTGTGGTCGAGCGAAGTCTCTGATACTCCTAGGATGATGTTTTTGACTCTTCAAGTACTTAGGGATGTTTCATTATCATTTATTCATAGCTTTAATATACTTTATTTGTAAGAGTATTTTATACTCCATTGATATAATAAAAAGAAACTACACATGACGTAGGACGTAGCTATCATTGGGTGAACCTCCTTAAATCTTTGTGTCTCTTTGCTTAGTTTACATTATCAAACATTGTTTTATTCTTTGCTGTTTGCATCGTTCATATAAGTTCTTAGCATCGTATCGATCTTGGCAAATTATTTCAATTTGTATCAGAGCCAAGTTGTCTTTACGGTGTCTAAAGAAGTCGTTATTGGTGAAACATGTCTACAATGAAGCTTGACATAGAGAAGTTTGATAGAAATGTGAATTTTGGCTTATGGCAAGTCAAAATGAGAGCCATTTTAATCCAAAATGGTGTGCATAAGGCCATTGATGGTGTAGAAAAGATGCCGGAAGGAGTGACCGCGGCAAAGTGGGAAGAGATTGACTCAAAGGCATTATCGGCAATTCAATTATGTCTTTTCAACGAAGTGCTAAGAGAGGTTGTTAAAGAAACAACAACCAAAGGGATATGGGAGAAATTGGAATCACTCTATATGGCCAAGAGTGTTACCAATAGGCTACTATTGAAAAGTGGACTCTACGATCTACGCTTGGAGGAAGGTAAACCTTTAAAACCTCACTTAGACGAATTTTATTCCATTGTTATGGATTTGCAAAATATTGATGTCAAGCTTGATGATGAAGATTTGGCAATTTACCTCTTATTTTCTCTACCCCCTTCTTACAAAAATTTTAGAAAAACTCTACTTTATGGTAGAGATAATTTGAGTAGTGATGATGTGAAAAATGCCTTAACACAAAGGGATCTCATCGATTCACAATTATCACAAAAATTACAAAGTAATACTAGTGATGGGTTATATGTGAGAGGGAGGGCACAAGAGAAAGGTTCCACTAGTGGGAGTGGAAACAAGGGTAAAGGGAGATCTAAGTCTAGGATGCCTAACAATAATAAGATTTGTAACTATTTCAAGCTTAAAGGCCACATCAAGAAAGATTGTTGGAAATTGAAAAAGAAAAATGATGAGGGGGCTAGGGACGGAAATAATAATGCCGATGCTAGTTACGTGAATGATAGTGATGATGGTGGTGTATTAGTTTCCACACATGGGTACAAAGGTAGAAATTAGTGGATTCTAGACTCGGGATGCACATTCCACATGACTCCCAACAAAACTTTCTTTCAAACATTTGAAAGTGTTGATGGGGGAATTGTAACCATGGGGAACAACACAACGTGTAAGGTTGTTGGTGTTGGGAGTGTTAAAATGAAGATGTTTGATGGGATGGTAAGGACCTTGACCGATGTAAGGTATGTTCCGGGTTTGAAAAACAATCTTATATCTTTGGGTACTCTTGACAAAATCGGGTGTAGAATTACTTGTGAAGGTGGAGTCATGAAGGTTGCTAGAGGTTCACTAGCAGTGATGAAGGGTGAGCTGAATGGGAGTTTGTATGCTCTTCAAGGTTCAACCATCCTAGGCTCGGCAAACATCTCCACAAGCACAATGTTCGATCATGACACAAAACTTTGGCATTTGAGACTTGGTCACATGGGAGAAAGAGGTATGTTTGAACTTTCTAAACAAGGTTTATTTGATGGCAAGAAATTTGGGAACCTTGGATTTTGAGAACATTGTGTTTATGGGAAACACAAGAGGGTTAGTTTTAAACCCGCCGTACACAACACTAAGGGAATTTTAGACTATATCCATTCCGACTTGTGGGGGCATTCACGAAAGTCCTCCCTTAGTGGTTGTAATTATTTGTTGACCTTTATTGATGATTTCTTAAGAAAAGTTTAGTGCTACTTCATCAAACAAAAGAATGAAGTTTTTGATGTTTTCTTGGAGTGGAAGAAAATGATTGAGAAAAAGATCGGTAGGAGCATCAAGACCTTAAAAACCGATAATGGTCTTGAATATGTTGAAAATAAATTTCTTCAATATTGTTCTAGTGAAGGTATTGTTAGACATAGAACTTGTGCAAGACGTCCTCAACAAAATGGTATTGCGGAAAGGATGAATAAAACATTGTTGGAGAGGGCTCGGTGTATGCTAAACCAAGAAAAATTGGGAGAGCAATTTTGGGCCGAAAGCGGTGGCTATGGCCTGTTATTTGATCAAACGCTCACCTCATACTGTATTGATGCAAGGGAAAGCAAACCATGAAGAAAAACAAAAATTTCAAAAATAAAAGCTATTCACAAAGCACACCAAAACTAGAATCTAAACAAATGCCTTGTCCCCGGCAATGGCGCCATTTTGATAACCGGCTTCTGGCACGTCGTCAATACTAAAAGTCTAGGCTATGCAAACAATATTTATAATCACCCTAATACAACTACAGCGAGTGTAGTGGTAAGTCGGGGGTGAACCACAAGGATAAGGGATGTTAGACTAAAGACTTGGTGTGGGAAGGTTATATGGAAGGTTGGTTGGTGAGTGAACTAAACTAATGACTAGAATAAAGAGCTAAACTAAGAAATGAATGAAAAGTGGGGACTAGAATAGGTCCACCCTGAGATGGCCTGTTGGAAATAAAGATAAGCTAGGTCAAGGCAGCTCAAACGATAATCAATCAAGACACTCTAGATATTGAGAGAAAGTTGGTAACCCTATAACCCACGCGAACGACCTATAATCGCCCTATGTCTCTCTAGGAGTGGCAGGATAAGATTCGAATTGGATATCTATCAACAACCATTATCAACCTCAACCCTAATCCTAAACATTAAAGACAAGACCAAACCTAGGGTTTCTCTAACCTAAAACCCCTAAAGAAACTACTCTAACATACTAGAGATAAAAGCAATAAACATGGAAAGCATTAAAGGAATTGAAAAACATGAAAGCATTAAATCTAAACTAAGAAAGCATTAAATTAAAGCATTAAAGAAAAGCAGTAGAAGAAAGCAACAGAGGAAAGCAATAAAGACATCAAATCATTAAAGAAATAAACTTACATAAATGAAGTGACATGAAAGTAGATGAAAGCATAAATGAAGAACAATAAATCTACACTAGGGCAAAAAGTAAAGAAAAGCAATGAAAGAATGATGTTCTAAAGTGAGGCACAAAGGCACCCATACTAGGCATAAGGGTTTTACAGAAATGAGGGGGTATTTATAAGCTAAGGAACAAAAGGGGTAAAAAGCCCTAAAAGCGCTCGGGAATAAACTTGCAAAGAAAAGAATTTGCGCAGTCTGGGGCCTCCATTCGCCCGAATGGGCACCCATTCGACTGAATGGAGCTCCATTCGGGGTTTCCAACAAGTTTCAGCACATTTCCTTGAAGTTTTATGCCCATTCGCCCGAATTTGAAAGTCATTCGGCCGAATGATGTCTTATTCAACTGAATGGTGATGTGATTCGATCGAATCTCCCTGTTTCTTGGTCCAATTGAATCTTTTGAAGTCCTAGATGGTTTTCGGGCTTTGCGGGGACCTTGGGGATGACTTGGAATGCTTGGGAAAGCTTCGGTACGCGTGTCTAATCTTCGATCAAAGCATCTAAGTCTCGTAAGCAACGTAAATACCTTGAAATCTCTGAAAATACTTGAAATAACCTCTAAACGCCATGGAAACAAAAACAAGGTAAAATCATGCATAAAGTGTATAAAATCATTCTAAAACGCAAGACTCGACACTACAATGAGGAGATAAATTTTCTATAAAAACGAGCACACCACTATCCCAAAGGAGAGGTTCATCATGTGGATCGCTATGCTTGGTAAGCTCTCTACTAAGGACAAGTTGTTCCAATTTGGAATGGTTGATAATGATCTATGCTCTATGTGCTATGATGATGTCTAAAGTGTGCAATATCTCTTTTTCTACTGCAAATTCAGTGCAAAGTGTATGTAGCTTTTAGCTAAATGGTTGAGGATTGCATTCCACCCCCATCTATCTCGATCTGATCTGAGGAAATGGAAAGTTCCTAAGGATTAAAAACAAGCAGTTTTTGCTAGTTTGAGTAGCCTTGTCTATAATATTTGGAAGGTTCCTAATGAAGTTGTCCAGACCTTCACAATTGTCTCCCCTGAAGCTGTTGTGGAGAGAATCAAGTCTGAGATCAGTCTTAGTATTTTTACTATACACCCTCAATTGTTTTACATTAACATGTTGAGCTGCTTGTATAGTGCTTTGTTTTTGTTTTTCGCTTGGGTGCTTCCTTCTCTTGCACATGAAGAGTAAGCTGGTTCAACCCTTCCTAAAAGTTCCTAGAAGATGGGTTCCTTCTTCATACTGATGCACTATAGAGTGGGAGGTTCCCTTGGTTTGAGTTGTATTTGTTTTGCTTTGTTTCAATGAAATTTTAATTTTCCAACAAAAAAAAAGTAGGGCTGAATGTACCAACGTATATTTTACTACTGCATTTGCAAATTGTTGATCATGTTCTTTTAAATAATTTAGTTATTTTTTATCCTAAGCACGGTTATTAGGATTGAGATTTTACCTGGAATCGCTAAGGGGTAGGATCGAAATCGATAGAATCGGATCGTACGATCGTGTGATCCTACAAATATACATTAATGTGATTTAGACTACTGATTATCAATTATATTTGTTCCCTTTTTAAGTTTTAAGATAAGTTTTAAGGTTTAAGCAAAAACCTATTTGACTACATCTATTATGTTTTGAAAAAAAATTAATTTTAGTAATCATTTTGAATTGCAAATTAAGAAAAACTTGAATTTTATATAGGTATTGATATAATTATTTTAAATGTATTTTTTTAAATATATATTAATACGTAAGTGATATTTATATTATAAAAAAATATTTTACGATTAAAACTATCCATGTAAGATCGGATTGTTGGAGCGTAGGAACGTAGAATCGTGTTATGATCCTACCCCCTAAATTCATTAGCTAAGTAGGATCGCACGATTCTACCACATTAAGATCCTATCTACGATCCGGATCGGTCGCCTATTTCTGGATCGTAAGATCGTAGAATCGTAGATCAAAATCGGGATTCTGATAACTATGATCTTATTTCTATTGACTCAATTGATAGAGCACTATGCAATTGCGTAGAAAATGTAGGTTTGGCTCCTACATAGACTATTATTGGTTATAAGTTTAAATTAATTACATTTGTCATGGTACTGTTTATTCAATTAATTTATTTATTTAATAATTAGCATTATATTACTAAAATACCCTTTGACCTTTTTAGTTGACCTTGACTTTCGGTCAATGGGCTTTTTCTGGAATTACTATTTTCCTTGAATGGCCCATGGTCCAGTTACCTCTAAAAAAACCCTAACTCCCCACTTTCCCACAATGTATGGCTCTCCTTGTTTCAAGATGAATGACTGTCCATTCTTCCCATGACTAGTCCACCTCCCATTACTCCCACTACTCCCATGATAGTTCACTTCTTAGATGCAACTTCCCTTCCACAACATTATAAATAGTGGCTACCACCAAAAAGGGAGGATCATCTGAAAAAATATAGCTTTCCTAGTATCCTTGCTTACATTACATCCTAAGCTTACCCAAACACTAACACTAGCAATCTCAATCTTGACATTCCCTCTTGTATTCGTTCAGCAATCGTTCATTCATTAATTTCCGATTTACGTTCTAACTTGAGCGTCGGAGGGGTATTCCGGGAGATCACCCCCCGGACAAGGCTAACGTGTTGTGTTGTAGGAATCCAAGTCGCTTCCTTCCACAAGTCACCGTTCCAGACCACGTTTCCATTCGCAGCATTGTAAGTGTCTTCTGCACTTCCTCGTTTCATAACCGAAACAACATTTTTTATTATTAATTTGTTTATTGTTTCAAGTGTTTTGATTTTATTGTATATGTTTTTTACTCTGTTTTTGTAATGGTTCTTGTTTCTTTAAGACAAGCTAAAATGGTGATATTTAACTAATGTTTATGGAAGATTTTATTTAGTGTACATGTAATATTCAATGAAAATCCTATTTATACACGACTTCATATATACTTATAGTTATGTACATTGCACAAAATGTTATACCAATATGTATATATACCCAAATACCAATTTTGTGCATATTTTTTAAACTTGCAGATTAAATGTCTCTAAAATTTGTATTTTAAAGGCTAAATATATACTCGTGAAATCCATTGATTCGATTGCTAACCCTAAGAAGTGGCATGAATCCTTTTAAGAATGATGCAAATGCTTTTAGTGCATATCTTAATTTGCATTACCTCGTCCTTTTTGATTTGCTTATAGATTCTTTCTCATAAAATATTACCAATTTAAAACACAAACCAAATAATTTAATTTTTCTTCCAAAAACAAAACAGTGTAGAAAATCCTAATGGAGAACTTGGTTAGGCTTTAGTCTGGTGAATACTGAATTTGTATTGAACAATAATGAAAGGTACTACCTCTATTTATACAAGTAATAAGGACTAAAATAAGAAAATAAAATATTAACTTAAATATAAATAATTAGAAAATAAAAAAACCTTAATAATTTAAATATTAAAAATATTTTAATTTCCTAAAACATATTGTATTTCTTATTTTTCTACAAACTGAACTAGTCATTTCATAAATTTTTAATTCATCCCAATAATAATTAAATATGCCACAAATTTCCTATCATTCCCTTGCCCAAAAAAGGCTGTAATCATTACATAACTAATTAATACCTCCCCAACTAACAAACTTTTCATCAACTTCTATCAAACAATACCAGCTCTTTAATTTCAATCACATTAACACAACAGTCCCCTCCCAAATCACGTACTAATAACACATACCACTATTTTCTCGACCATTACTATTTCCAAAAACACAATAATAATGACTAAAATATGCCACCATTTTCCATTCTTCATCATCATCATCTTCATCTTAGGGAAACTTTTTCCGGTGGTCAACGGTAAAGTTCCGGCTGTGATCGTGTTCGGGGATTCTTCCGTCGACACGGGGAACAATAATTGGATTGACACGTCATTGAAGAGTAATTTTGAACCTTATGGAAGAGACTTTGAAGGCGGGAGACCAACAGGTCGGTTCTCAAATGGGCGTGTGCCTGTAGATTTCTTCTCTGAATATTATGGGCTGCCCAAATATGTTCCACCTTATTTGGATCCAAGTTATGGTATTCAAGATTTTGTTACTGGTGTTAACTTTGCTTCTGCTGGTACTGGCTATGATAATACAACTGCTTCTGTACTTGTAAGTTTATGTTCCTTATTTTCTGTTTTTTATCCCTTATAATTTTATTTAAGGTAGGTGACTTAGAGGGGTAATTTACCAATTATTTTTCGTTGTTCGGTTTTGTAGTTTATTTATTTTACCAACTCAAAGTAAAGTAGCTCGATAGGTTAGTTGCCTAGTACACACGTTGTTAAAATTATATATTTAATTAATTAATAAATGAAAGAGTGAGTTAATAAGACAAAAATCA